>NC_073378.1:126171941-126471941 GCF_028641065.1 Leucoraja erinaceus | reverse complement strand
AGAGACCCGGGTTTGATCCTGACTACGGCTGCTGTCTGCACAGAGTTTGTACATTCTCCCTGAGACCTGCGTTGGGTTTTCTCCGGCATTTCCAATTTCCTCCCACACTCCAAAGAAGTACAGGTTTGCAGGCAATTGGCTTGGTAAAATGGTAAATTGTCCCTAGTGTGTGTAGGATAGTGTTGGTGCGCTGGTCGGCATGGACTCCTAGGGCCCAAAGGGGCCGTCTCCATGCCGTATCTCTAAACCTCAAACTAAGCTAAAAATAAAGACAGCAATTGAGATCCTGGAACTATTTCTACTGGAATAGAGAAATAAGGGCAGATTTAATGGATTTTTTTTTTTTTTTTTAAATTGGACCTTCACAATAAAGCCATGAGACAAGTTCCACTGGTTGAGGTGCTAGAGATGAAAGCTCATTAATTTAAAATTACCACAGAGAAAATGAGGAGATAGACTCAAAGACATTGCTTTGCATGGAGTGTTATTAGAGCATGAATGCTTTGCCACAGGGAGAGAATGAGGCATCAACCATTATATCTATTATCAGTAAATTAGATAAACATTTGGAACAGAGGAGTACATCTGAGTGGGTTTAGCTTTGGATAGCTCTAACCTAATGATGGCCTTCATGGTATCCCTGCCTGATGTAAGGTTGTGCAGTTAAATATTAATCAGTTGAAAGCACCAGAACACAAGGGCTCAAGAGAAATGCTGTTACTTCTGTGCTTTTAAGAGAAATGCTCCATTAAAGGAGGTTATGTTAATTTTGTAGAAAATTGAAAATTATTTCATATTGCTAACAACTCATGATGCAGAACCTGGGAAGTGAAAACTTCAAACACAGAACAGTTTTTTAAAAAGGACATTGTTTGCCGGAGACCAACACAAAAGTCGGAGTAAATGCCCGTCCCACTCTTATGCCCCTGTCCCACTTAGGGAACCTGAACGGAAACCTCGGGAGACTTTGCACCCCACCCAAGGTTTCCGCGCGGTTCCCGGAGGTTGCAGGTGGTTGCCGGAGGCTGCAGGTGGTGGAATCAGGTAGGGAGACTGACAAAAACCTCTAGAAACCGCACGGAAACCTTGGGTGGGGCGCAAAGTCTCCAAGGGTTTCCGTTCAGGTTTCCTAAGTGGGACAGGGGCATAACTTAGCGGGACAGCCAGCATCTCTGGAGAGACGGAATGAGTGACGTTTCGGGTCGAGACTCTTGTTCGGTCTGAAGAAGGGACTCGACCCGAAACGTCACCTATTTCTTCGGCATCTGCAGTTCCTTCCTACACATTATATGCTGGGTGGCTCAACAAACACATCACTTCTCCGCTTCCCCAATCCCATGCCTTCCAGCCTCTGCAGGGTAAAAACGCTAGCGACATATGGGGTGAAAAACATTTATTTCACGAAAAGGGCACAACCAAAACAAAGATGAATGTGATGTCAACTGTGGATGCATTAACCACATTGCAGCTTGCAGATGCCCTGTGAGGGAAATCACTGCTTCTGCTGTGGAAAGATCACAGATGCTTACATTGAGCAGAACTACAGCCCAGTGGTATGAATATTGATTTCTCTAACTTCAGGTAACCCCGACATCCCCTCTCTCTTTCTATTCCTCCCCCACACAAGTCGTGCCAGCTTCTCGTTTACAGTTAACAATAGACTGTTTCCTTTATCATTACTCTTTTGCATATCTTTCATTCATTGTTCCTTACGTCTCTACATCATCGCCCACACCTCTCGTTTCCCTTACCCGTAACCAATCTGAAAAAGCGTCTCGCCCCAAAACGTCACCCATTCCTTCTCTCCAGAGATGCTGCCTGTCCCCGCTGAGTTACTCCAGCGTTTTGTGTCACACGTCTTTGTCGTCGGGCCCACAGGAAAGCTGAGCACTGTTGCTCATCACCAGGACAACCTTCACCAACTCTGAAACAGGGCAGTCAGTGCCCACAGGTTCAGGGTGATAATCAAAAGGATGCTTTAAGCCAGAACTGTCATGGTGTCAACTGAGAAAGGAGCTGTTGGTTCTTCTGCTAAGCCGGCAGATAGCGGAAGAATTACAGCTGCGGAGCATAAATATAATCATATGTAAAGAAAGAGGAAGTAGAGTTGACATGGAAGCATGCAAGGAATTGCAAACATTTCCAGATTCATTGAAGAAGAGGGCAAGTGAACCCATCTTGCCTATTGCACAATGACATGCAGATTGTGCTGAATAGATAATCCTTCTCAGCCTCATCCACGGTGACGCAGGGGTAGAGTTGCTGCCTTATGGGCCTGTCCCACTTAGGCGATTTTTTTAGGCAACCACAGGCGACTAGTTTGTCGCCACATGTTCGCCGGTGGTCGCCGTGAGTTGTCTTCTCAGTCGCGCAAAAAGTCATAGCGTCTTTCTGGTCGCCGCTAAATTTTAAACATGTTGAAAAATTTTCGGCGACAGTGGTTGGGTTTGACGCCAACGAGCGTAGCTTGACTTCTCCTGATGTAGGCGCTGTTGTAGGTTGTCGCCAGGATGATGTACGTTGTCACCGATTTTTCGATGACCTGCTACGTCTATGACAGCCGCTGGCAGTTGCCTAAAAAAAAATCACCAAGTGAGACAGGCCCATTACAGCGCTTGCAATGGCGGAGAAATGGGTTCGATCCCAACTACGGGTGCTGTCTGTACAGAGTTGGAACGTTCTCCCCGTGACCTGCGTGGGTTTTCTCCGAGATCTTCGCTTTCCTCCCACACTTCAAAGATGTACAGGCATGTAGGTTAATAGGATTGGTGTAAATGTAAACTGTCTCTTGTGTGTGTTGGATAATGATAATGTGCGGGGGTTACTGGTCGGCGCAGACATGGTGGGCCGAAGGGCCTGTTTCTGCGCTGTATCTCTAAACTAAACTAAACTTCATAAGGTCATAAGTGATAGCAGCAGGATTTGGCCGTTCGGCCCATCAAATCTACTCTGCCATTCAATTGTGGCTGATCTACCTCTCCCTCCTAACCCCATTCTCCCGCCTTCTCCCCATAACATTCATACTAATCAAGAATCTATCTAATTCTGCCTTAAAAATATCAATTGACTTGGCCTCCATAGCCTTCTGTGGCAATGAATTCCACAGATTCCCCATCCTCATGACTGATGAAATTCCTCCTCATCTCCTTCGTAAAGGAACATCCTTTAATTCTGAGGCTGTGACCTCTAGTCCTAGACTCTCCCACTACTGGAAACATCCTCTCCACATCCACTCTATCCAAGCCTTTCCAGTCATCACAGCTGCCAATCTTCATCCAGTTTAATTCAATCCATGTGCTATCAAGAAGAATAAATTGCACACACCACAGACTGCAAATCTTGCCAAACACTTTAATTCCCCTTCCCATTCCCACACAGACCTTTCAATCCTGGGCCCTCTCCATTTGTCAGAGTGAGACTAAATGCAAATTGGAGGAACAGCATCTCATATTTCGCTTGGGTAGCTG
The DNA here is from genome assembly GCF_028641065.1 of Leucoraja erinaceus. Taxonomy (NCBI): domain Eukaryota; kingdom Metazoa; phylum Chordata; class Chondrichthyes; order Rajiformes; family Rajidae; genus Leucoraja; species Leucoraja erinaceus. The sequence continues at coordinate 126,468,474 of NC_073378.1, read as the reverse complement.
ACAACATAGTGTTCTGGTTATTGATTTCTCTAACTTCAAGTAACCCCTGCATTCCCTCTCTCTCCATCCCTCCCCCACCCAAGTCGTACCAACTTTAAAGTTGCCTTGTTGGGTCTCATTGTCTGTAACTTGTTTTCACCCATCCCACAGATAACACGTCCTGTTTCCTTTATCATCGTTACTTTTTTTGCATATCTTTCATTCATTTGTTCTTCATCTCTTTACATCACTGTCTATATCTCTCGTTTCCCCTTCCCTTGACTCTCAATTTGAAGAAGAGTCTCAATCTGAGACGTCACCTATTGCTTTTCTCCAGATGTGCTGCCTGACCTGCTGAGTTACTCCAGCTTTTTGTGTCTATCTGCATTGACAAAAGCGTAATTGAGATGACGAAGTCCTGTACTCCAGACAAACCATGTTCCCAGCTAAGCTTTCCTGGATCTGTCATCGAAGGTGGGAAATTGCCCACAAAAATAAAATACAGCCACCCACTCCCTCAATTAGCGCTCTTTCAACCCATCGCCGATCATCACGGAGATGAGGAAACACTTTTTCACACAGAGAGTTGTGAATCTGTGGAATTCTCTGCCTTAGTGGAGATCGGTTCTCTGGATACTTTCAAGTGAGAACTAGATAGGGCTCTTAAAGATAGTGGAGTCAGGGGATATGGGGGGGAAGGCAGGAACACGGTACTGATTGGGGATGATCAGCCATGATCATAGAAACATAGAAACTAGGTGCAGGAGTAGGCCATTCGGCCCTTCGAGCCTGCACCGCCATTCAATATGATCATGGCTGATCATCCAACTCAGTATCCCGTACCTGCCTTCTCTCCATACCCTCTGATCCCCTTAGCCACAAGGGCCACATCTAACTCCCTCTTAAATATAGCCAATGAACTGGCCTCAACTACCCTCTGTGGCAGAGAGTTCCAGAGATTCACCACTCTGTGTGAAAAAAGTTCTTCTCATCTCGGTTTTAAAGGATTTCCCCCTTGTCCTGGACTTCCCCAACATCGGGAACAATCTACCTGCATCTAGCCTGTCCAACCCCTTAAGAATTTTGTAAGTTTCTATAAGATCCCCCCTCAATCTCCTAAATTCTAGCGAGTACAAGCCGAGTCTATCCAGTCTTTCTTTATATGAAAGTCCTGACATACCAGGAATCAGTCTGGTGAACCTTCTCTGTACTCCCTCTATGCATCTCTGTACTGTACACTGACAATGACAATTAAAATTGAATCTGAATCCGAATCCGAATCTGAAGTTACAAGCTGGATACAGTATTGGCTTGGCAACAGTAGATGGAGAGGTGATCGTAGAGGATTGTTTTTTTGTGATTAGGTAAGGAGTGACCAGGAGTGACCCACAAGGATTGTTTCTCATGCCCCGGCTGTTTGTAGTGTGTGCGTGTGAGTGAATGACTTGACTGTGGATGTGAGGTGCTAGAGCAGCAAGTTCACCAATGACATGAAAATGGGCGGAGTTGTCGATGGCACAGAAGGTTGTCTCACATTGCAGAGAGATATTGATATGTTGGCGAAATGAGTTGAAAATTGGCTGATGGCGCGAGGGGGTGCATTTTGGCAGTAGGGATTAGGCAGGGATGTACACCATTCATGGCAGGGTCATGGTGGGGATTGAGGAACAAAAGGATCTTGGAGAACATGTCCACGGATACTTGAAGCAACAGATAGATAACGCGGTTGGGAAGGCATGGAGGATACTGGGGTTCAGCCATGAACATATTGAATGGCGGTGCAGGTGAATGGCCTACTCCTGCACCTATTTTCTATGTTTCTATGTTCATTGGAAGTTGGAATGAATGCAGAAGTAGGGGGCTGGGAATGTGCTCCAATTTAAAAAAAAACCTTTAGTCTGGTCAGACTTTTCTCTGGGGTACTGCATGCAGTTCTTATCACCAAGTTACAGGAAAGAAGTGATTGGACTGGAGAGGGTGCAGAGGCAGTTGACTGGAATGTTGCCTGGGATGGAGAGATTCAGATGTGTAGAGAGGAAAGAGAAGCCAGGTCTGTTCTTCCTGGACCAGCGCTTATTAAGAGGTGACATGTTTGAAGTATATGAAATCATGAGGGGGATTGATAGTGTAGACTGCCGGAAACCTTACCCAATATCAGAGGTAAATATATCAGAAGGATACAAGTTTATGGTTTGAGAGAACAGGGTATACAAGGGAGGTTTTCTTCACCCAGAGAGTGATAAGTACATGGAATGCACTCCTTGTGATGGTGGCTGAAGCTTGGTTGCTGACAGCATTGTCAGAGTGAGGCCCAGTGCAAATTGTAGGAACAGTACCTCATATTTTGCTTGGGCAGCTTACAACCCCAGCAGTATGAATATAGCGATTTCTCCAACTTCAAGTAGCCCTTGCTCTCCCTCTCTCTCTGTCCCTCCACCATCCGAGTTCTCCGACTCGTTTCATTGTCCTCCTGATTAAATATTACTGATTGTATGCCTCCTGGTCACCTTCCCCTCAGCTAACAATGAGCCGTTCTCCATTTCCTTGACCATCATCCCTTTTGATCTGCGTTTCCACATCTTACCCTTCCATATCTTTGTGCCTCCCTCTGCTCCGACTCAGTCTGAAGAAGGGTCTCGACCACAAACATCACCCATTCCTCTCCAGAGATGCTGCCTGTCCCGCTGAGTTACTCCAGCATTTGGTGTGCGTCTTCAGCTTTTAAGGAGAATCTGGACAAGCACCTGAATCGTTTAGGCAGACGGGGTTATGGACCAAGTTGTGGGTGATGGGATTAATATGGCAGGGTGCCGACTGAATGGAGCGGATTGCTTCCATGTTATGCAATTCTATGATTTTCAATGGAAACTTTGTAGTAGATGTTCTTGTGGTTAATGTCTAAAAAAAAGAAAAATGTGAATTCAATGAACAGAAACCTGCTTGTTTTGACTTGGTACAGGGAGAAACATTGAAATAACAGCACGGTTCACACTTCATGTCTAACCCCATCACTATCATAGAACCACAGTAGGAACTAATGTGAAGTCTGCAAGATTGCAGAGGGAAGACAAGCATTACAAGCGCTGTAGCAGCTGAAAGATTCACTATCTACTGACACTGTTATGTCATGTTTCAATATTGAGAGAAACACAGAATTGTGGATGGAAGCATAGCCGGTTCGTACAGGCACAATAATTCTTATTCACAAGGAACATCGACAGTATGATTAAGAAAGAACTGCAGATGCTGGAACAATCGAAGGTAGACAAAAAATGCTGGAGAAACTCAACGATGAGGCAGCATCTATGGAGAGCAGGAATAGGCGACGTTTTGGGTCGAGACCCTTCTTCAATCTTCAGAAAGGGTCTCGACCCGAAACGTCACCAATTCCTTTTCTCCATCGATGCCGTCTCACCCGCTGAGTTTCTCCAGCATTTTTTGTCTGCCCGACAATATATTAATTGTTTTCTTCTCCCACACAAAAAAAAACCCTTGGAGTCATGTGATAGGAGTAGAATTAGGCCATTCGGCCCATAAAGTCTATTCCACCATTTGATCATGGCTGATCTATCTCTCCCTCCCAACCCCATTCTTCTGCCTTCTCCCCATAACCCCTGACACCCTTGGAATCAGGTTAAACAGAGTAATTCACAAAGGTTTAGATACTGCGGTACGATCCAGTGAAAGTTATTGCTGACCACAAAATCCCTTTTCGTTAGACTTTGATAAAATTACCCAGATTGGATGCCATTTATTCCTGGGTGCTCAGAGAAAACTGGTGGAGAGTTTTGTGTGACTATGGCAATTATTTTGAGGGGTACATCGTACATAGGGGTAGTGCAAGTGGAATAGACAGTGGCTGGTGTGCAAGTTGAAAATAGTTCCCATAACATATTTGTTAATATTATTTCGATCATTTAAATAATGACATTTATCAATAAGCATCCTTTGAAGATCATTTGCATTACATCACAAAACCAGTCAACACTTTTCAGAATGAAAAATGGACACAATGTGCTGGAGTAACTCAATGGGCCAGGCAGCATCACATAGAGTCAAAGTCATAGTCACACAGTGAGGAAACTGCCCCAACTTGCCTCTGCCGACCAACACGTCCAATCTACGCTAGTCCCACCTGCCGGCGTTTGGCCCATATCCCTCTAAACCTATCCATGTACCCGTCTACGTGTTTCTTAAACATTGCGATAATACCTGCCTCAACTATCTCCACTGGCAGCTCGATCCAAACACCCACCGCCCTTTGTGTGAAAACGTTACCCCTCAGATTCCTATTAAATCTTTTCCCCTTCACCTTAAACCTATGTCCTTTGGTCCTTGATTAGCCTACTCTTGGCAAAAGACTCTGTGCATCTACCCAACCTATTCCTCTCATGGTTACCCCTCAGGTTTCTATTATCAGTTATTTCACATCATTGCTTTGGGAATAGGGAAAGCTTACATACATAGAAAATAGGTGCAGGAGTAGGCCATTCGGCCCTTCGAGCCTGCACCGTCATTCAATATGATCATGGCTGATCATCCAACTCAGTATCCTGTACCCGCCTTCTCTCCATACCCCCTGATCCCTTTAGCCACAAGGGCCACATCTAACTCCCTCTTAAATATAGCCAATGAACTGGCCTCAACTACCCTCTGTGGCAGAGAGTTCCAGAGATTCACCACTCTCTGTGTGAAAAAAGTTTTCTCATCTCGGTCTTAAAGGATTTTCCCCTTATCCTTAAGCTGTGACCCCTTGTCCTGGACTTCTCCAACATCGGGAACAATCTACCTGCATCTAGCCTGTCCAACCCCTTAATAATTTTGTAAGTTTCTATAAGATCCCCCCTCAATCTCCTAAATTCTAGCGAGTATAAGCCGAGTCTATCCAGTCTTTCTGCATATGAAGGTCCTGACATCCCAGGAATCAGTCTGGTGAACCTTCTCTGCACTCCCTCTATGGCAATAATGTCCTTCCTCAGATTTGGAGACCAAAACTGTACGCAATACTCCAGGTGTGGTCTCACCAAGACCATGTACAACTGCAGTAGAACCTCCCTGCTCCTATACTCAAATCATTTTGCTATGAAAGCTAACATACCATTCATTTTCGCTTTTCGCCAGACCAGACTTACTTTGTCAACTGATACATCAAATATGGTAGACACAAAAAGCTGGAGTAGGACAGGCAGCATCTCCGGAGAGAAGGAATAAGTGACGTTCAGGTTGAGACCCTTCTCGACCCGAAACATCACCCATTTCTTTTCTCCAGAGATGCCGACTGTCCCGCTGAGTTACTCCAGCTTTTTGTGTCTATCTTCGGTTTAAACCAGCATCTGCAGTTCCTTCCTACACATCAAACATGGTGATGGGCATATTTGTCTGGCTGGGTGATGTTTCGGGTTGTGGCTCTTCTTCAGACTGGGGTCCTGACCCCAAAATGACAGCTAGCCTTTTTCTCCAGAGATGCTGCCTGACCCGCTGAGTTACTCGAGAAATTTGTGTCTATGTTCAGTACAAACCAGCATTTGCAGTTCCTTTTGACACATTTAAGAATGGGACTGACCTATCACTTTAGCTTTGTGAAGGATGTAACAATTCAATAGTGCACCAGAACTGACAGTGCAGAGTCTCTCCACTCTCAGTTCGGATGCATGGTATCAACCCAAAGCATCAACAATCCTTATCCCCCACTGATACTGCTCGATTTGCCCAGTTCCTCCGGCAGTTTGCGTTTTGCTCAAGATTCCAGCATGTGGAATCATTTGTGTCTTCATGGTAATGTGGAAAACCCATGACGTTTAGTTTAGTTTAGAGATACAGCGCAGAAACAGGCCCTACGGTCCATAGAGTTCATGCCGACCAGCGATCGATGCACAATAACGCTATCCTACACACACTAGAGACAACTTACATTTATAACAAGCCAATTAACTTACAAACCTGTGTGTCTTTGGAGTGTGGGAGGAAGCCGGAGATCTCGGAAAAAACCCAGGCGGTTACGAGGAGAACGTGCAAACTCCGTGCAGACAGCACCCACAGTCGGGGTCGAACCTGGGGTCTCCGGCACTGCAAGCGTTGTAAGGCAGTCACCTTACCACTGCGATACCATGCCACCATGTATCTAAACTAAAGAGGCTGTCCCACTGCGGCGACCTAATTGGAGAGTTTAGGAGAGTTTAGGAAAAAAGTCATATTGAAGACCTCCTTCGAATATTTGGAAGACCAGTTTCGACTAGCTTTGATTAGCTTCAACTAACTTCAGGAAAAATGGACTGAATAGTGGAGAGTGAAGCCGACCTCCTTTGATCTCCTTCGACCTCCCTTCAACGATGTTGAAGACTAACTATGACTACCTTCGACTACCCTCGATTACCTACGACTAACATGCCGACCTACTACAACCTATTTTGACTAAACCAACGAGTAAAAAAAAGTATCGATTTTTTCCATGGCGACATTTTTTTTACTCACGGGCATTTTCAACATGTTGAAAAATACGACGCGACCGAGCTGAGGCCTCGAGTACGCAAGGACTACCCTCGAGCATGAAGGAGAGTTAATGCCCCTGTCCCACTTAGGAAACCTGAACAGAAACCTCTGCAGACTTTGCGCCCCACCCTAGGTTTCCGTGCGTTTCTCGGAGGTTGCAGGTAGTGGAAGCAGATAGGGAGACTGACAAAAACCTCCGGGAACCTCTGGGAACCGCGCGGAAACCTTCGATGGGGCACAAAGTCTCCAGAGGTTTCCGTTCAGGTTTCCTAAGTGGGACAGGGGCATTATTACAAAGACCTCCTGGGACCTCATGTCGACCATGCTGCGAGTACGAGTCGAGGGCAAACTAGCCAGAACTCGCTGATTAGATCACCGCAGTGGGGCAGCCCCTTAAAGAAAGCATCTGACAAAGTCCAACTTGAAAGCTCAAACAGCTGGAGACTGATTAGAAGGAGATGGAAGCCACTGCAGATGGCGGAAGCTTGAGCCAAAATCTAACTGCTGTAGGAAACTCTAGCAGATTGTTGTTTTTTTGGAGACTGATAAGAAACTACATGCAGGATGGATAACAGGAATTTAGGATGGATGAAAAGCTAAAAGGGTACACAAGGAGTATTGCTGGGACCAGTATTGTTAAAAGTTTACTTCCCCGACTTGGTTTCAAATCTCAAATTGAGGAATATCAAAATCTTAGAAAGCACTTCAGAAATTGCAAAACATTTTGAATAAGGCGTGGAAAACCAATGGCAAAATGATGCAGATAAGTTAATACGTTTTAGGAGCAGATTTAGGACATTCAGCCCATCTAGTCTACTCCACCATTCAATCATAGCTGATCGATCTTTCCTGCTCAACCCCATTCTCCTGCCTTCGCTCCATAACACCCGAACTAATCAAAAATCTATCTCTGCCTTAAAAATATCCATTGATTTGGCCTCCACAGCCATCTGTGGCTATGAATACCACCAATTCACCACCCTCTGACCAAAGAAATTCCTTCGCATCTCCTTCCTGAAGGAATGTCCTTTTATTCTGGGTGTGGAAGTTTGAAGCTAAAACTTTCCCTTCCACCCACTCAATGAATGTAAACATACTGAATGTACACCTTATGAGACCTTTTACATCCATGAGGATCCTGTTTTTTTTTTTAATGCCATTCAGGAGAACCTTTAACTTTGAATACCAGTATAAAATATCATTACCCTGTGATGTTAATTCAGATTTTCTCTTTCCATGTGTTGCCTGAGCTACCAACTTCAGATTATTTTATGCTTTGGATTTCTTGAGGTCTTGTTTTGGTTATGTGCTGTTTCCTTGCAGGCCGTAAGGTTAGGTACATGCTCAGTCCCCCTTTTTATTATGGACACAAACACTTTCATGGTTTGCCCTTTACATTCATTGGGTGATTTATATCTCCATCAGCCAAACACATAGGGATAGTTGTGTTTAAGAAGGAACTGCAGATGCTGGAAAATCGAAGGTACATAAAAATGCTGGAGAAACTCAGCGGGTGCAGTAGCATCTATGGAGCGAAGGATTCCCTTCGCTCCATAGATGCTGCTGCACCCGCTGAGTTTCTCCAGCATTTTTGTGTACATGGGGATAGATCATGAGCTTGCGTGTAAAACAAGTGAGAGCATGTCAACAGACCAATTAACATCTTTCCTGGTTCTTCATTCCTTTTGCCTTGAATGGAAATTAAAATCGGAAGAGATGTTGAAATGGATGCTGTCCACTTTTTGACAGAGTGAAGAACAACTACTGCTGGATGAGATGTGCAGAATGGAACTGCAGATGCTGGTTTAAACTGAAGATAGACACAAACAGCTGGAGTATCTCGGCGGGTCAGGCAGCATCTCTGGAGAAAAGGAATAGGTGACGTTTAGGGTCGAGACCCTTCTTCAATCTTCAGTCTTCAGACAACCCGAAACGGCACATATTCCTTCTCTCCAGAAATGGTGTCTGACCCACCAAGTTACTCCAGCTTTTTGTGTCTATCTTCAACTGGAACCTGCTGGATGCAGGTTCAAAACTACCCATAGAATAAAATGAATTGGATTTGTGAAGTCAGAAATTTGAAAAAATAAATGAATGATGAGTGATGATTTCTATGCAGAGTTGGTAATAATTGCACTACATTGGAGGTGAAAGATAGCCCGCATGCTACTTAGTACATTGGACCTTAACAAGCTGTTATTTACTTTGTTACTGCAGTCAGCGCTGAGTGATTCCACCTTAATGATGTGTGAACTACTGAGTGAACACCTGTTAGTGCCAGAAATACCCACCACACTTCGCAAGCCAAGGATAGATGTTCTGTTGCTCCAGACTTAATGGGGTTGTGATGCAAAATGCAAAATAATGCAGATACGTGAAATCTGAAATGAAGATTGGATGCACTAATCAGCCCGAGGAGCATCTGCCGAGAAAGAGACAGGGAGACAATGTTGCATGTCAATGATTTACACTTGCTGGCACAAAGATTTACATAATAGGAGAAGAATTAGGCCATTCGGCTCATCAAGTCTACTCTGCCATTCAATCATGGCTGATCTATCTCTCCCTCCTAAACCCATTCTCCTGCCTTCTCCCCATAACCCCTCACACCCGTACTAATAATAATAATAATAGTAATAATAATAATAATAATATATTTTATTGTCATTGCACATAAGTGCAACGAGATTTGGGTTTGCAGCTTCCATCTGATGTCATAAATTAAATAACTAATAAAATTTAGATTTAGATACCCCGAGAACATGGTTTGTAAAAAGAACATTACAACAGTAAAACAGTTCAAACAGACTGAAGTGCAGATGTGTCTGTGCGACGTGACCATCCGAGGGAGACAGTCCAGGGGGGGGGGGGCACTCAGCAGGTCCGGTTCAGAGCCGCTATAGCTCTGGGAATGAAGCTGTTCCTGAGTGGAGGTTCGGGCGTAGAAGGCCTTGTAACGTCTGCCGGAGGGAAGTAGTTCGAACAGTCCATTACAGGGGTGTGAGGAGTCTTTATGGATGCTGACGGCCTTCCTGAGGCACCGTGTGTGGTAGATGCCCGGTCAAGAATCTATCTATCTCTGCCTTAAATATATCCACTGACTTGGCTCCCACAGCCTTTTGTAGAAAGAATTCCACAGATTCAACACCCCCCTGACTAAAATAATTCCTCCTAATCTCCTTACTAAAGGAACCTTCTTTAATCCTGAGGCTATGACCTCAAGTCCTAGACACTCCAACTAGTGGAAACATCCTCCCCACATCCACTCTATCCAGGCCTTTCACTCTTCGGTGAGTTTCAATGAGTCCCCCCCCTCGTTCTTCTAAACTCCAGCGAGTACAGGCCCAGTGCCGTCAAACACTCAGAACAATGACTGGTTTGTAGGATTAGTGTATTCTAAACATGGTGGGTCAAAGGGCCTGTTTCTGGGACAGATGGCTCTATGATCCATATAAGGGTGTCCAGATATCATTATGGTTCCCTTTCACACAGGCACAAGAGCTGGTCAAAGACCAAGAGTTCAGAGCAAATTTTGAATGCCATTGAAATTGGTATGGACGGAGTCGAGACATTGAAGAAAAACAGACTTGGTAACATAGAAACCTATCTTCCTGTTCAAGTAGTCTTAATCTTAATACTCCAATTACATTCCATAGGGAAAACAGCAATGAGTAATACTAATATAATGTCAAACTATGCAACTCTTGGAAAGTTGCGATCATCTTTTACCGCCCTCTCAAGTATGATACAAGCTGTTTTTCGGGAATATATTTACTGCTTTTTCTCATTGGCACTCTGCATTAAAACATCTTCTCATCTTTGATCATCTCAAATGTCTTTTTCCTGGGAGTTTATTGCATTTGTGTCCTTAAGGTGATCAGGTCATAAGTGATAGGAGCAGAATTAGGCCCATCAAGTCTACTCCGCCATTCATTCATGGTTGCTCTATCTCTCCCTCCTAACCCCATTCACCTGCCTTCTCCCCATAACCTCTGACACCCGTACTGATCAAGAATCTATCTATCTCCGCCTTAAAAATATCCACTGACTTGGCCTCCACAGCCTTCCATGGCAAAGATTCATCACCCTCTGACTAAAGAAATGTCCCCTCATCTCCTTCCTAAAAGAACGTCCTTTAATTCTGAGGCTATGACTACTGGTCCTAGACTCTCCCACTAGTGGAAACATCCTCTCCACATCCACTCTAACATGTTAAAAGTATAACAAAAAGTAAAGTTGTTGTTATGTTGCTGTGTTACACAGGCAAGTTAGTTACATATCACCTCTAACGTTAAAGAGGGAACTGCAGATGCTGGAAAATTGAAGGTAGACAAAAATGCTGGAGAAACTCAGTGGGTGAGGCAGCATCAATGGAGCGAAGGAATAGGTGACGTTTTTTTTCCTTTGCTCCATAGATGCTGCCTCACCCGCTGAGTTTCCCCAGCATTTTTGTCTACCTCTAACGTTACGTCCTATTATGTTGACCAGGAAACAAATGTTGAACATCCTGCAAGTCATTCAGGATCTTTTTAAGTGGAACATGTTGGTCATTGTTCGTCCTGCCAAATGCTAAGTTTCCTGCTCATGAATTTTTGAATAGTATGAAATCAAGGACGATTCAGCCAGAAATGTGGCTCCGAGGCAAAACAAAAAGCTATATCCTTCCTGACTTAAATAACCTCCTCCCGCTTCTATTTCTGATGGTCTTACGTGCTGATACAGGGGTTGAAATGGATTATCGTGGCTTTACGTTAGCAGAACTGGTGTCAAATCAGCATTTCGAAAGGACTGTGTAGGAAAGAACCGCAAGGCTCGGTGCTGGGACCACAGCTATTTACAATATACATCAATGATTTAGAGGAAGGGATTCAAAGTAACATTAGCAAATTTGCAAATGACACAAAGCTGGGTGACAGTGTGAACTGTGAGGAGGATGCTTTGAGAATGTAGGGTGACTTGGACAGGTTGGGGGAGTGGGCAGATGCATGGCAGATGCAGTTTAATATGGATAAAGGTGAGGTTATCCACTGGTAGCAAAAACAGGAAGGCAGATTATTATCTAAATGGTGTCAAGTTTGGGAAAAGGGGAAGTACACTGGGATCTGGGGATCCTTGTTCATCAGTCAATGAAAATAGGCATGCAGGTACAGCAGGCAGTGAAGAAAGCGAAAGGCATGTTGGCCTTCATAACAAGAGGAGTTGAGTACAAGAGCAAAGAGGTCCTTCTGCAGTTGCATAGGGCCATAGTGAGACCACACCTGGAGTATTGTGTGCAGTTTTGTTCCCCTAATTTGAGGTAGGACATTCTTGCTATTGAGGGAGTGCAGCGTAGGTTTACAAGGCTAATTTCCAGGATGGCAGGACTATCATATGCTGAGAGAATGGAGTTGCTGGGCTTGTATACTTTGGAATTTAGAAGGATGAGAGGGTATCTTATTGAAACATATATGTGTTTAGACACACCAGAGGCAGGAAACATGTTCCCAATGTTGGGGGAATCCAGAACCAGAGGCCACAGTTTAAGAATAAGGGGTAAGCCATTTAGAACGGAGATGAGGAAACACGTTTTCTCACAGAGAGTTGTGAGTCTATGGCATTCTCTGCCTCAGAGGGTGGTGGACGCCGGTTCTCTGGATACTTTGAAGAGAGAGCTAGACAGGGCTCTTAAAGATAGCGGAGTCAGGGGATATGGGGACAAGGCAGGAACGATGTACTGAGTGGGGATTATCAGCCATGATCACATTGAATGGCAATGCTGGCTCGAAGGGCCGAATGGCCTACTCCTGCACCTATTGTCTATTGTCTAAAGAAACAGGAATTGAATTATATGAGATGCACCAATCGTTACCAGACATTATATGAGAAACACCATCTTTTAAATCCTTTGTTACATTCTTATTATATTCAGATAATTGCCATTGACTGTTTGAAGCCTAAACTTATGTAAGGATTTCTGACATGACTTTGTTGTTTACACATATCACTTGCTCAGCAGTTTAATGTACAGAGACAAAAAGTATATGTGAATGCACTTTTTTTTCTTCTAAAGGTCCTTGATATACGTACGATATTGACCAAGGACATGAGCACTCACAAGTATTTAATTATTACAGTGTTTTAGTATTATCTGTTCAAGGACGGGAGTCGTTGTTATGCTGGTGCACCAATTCTCTTTCTTTGATGATTGCTTTCCTGGGGTTGCTGTCTCTGGATGAAACAGACAATCCATAACCCTGGCATCTTCTTTGATCCAAGTGAGATTTTAGTCTTGGATCTATTCCATTGCAAAGTCAAACTATTTCCACCCATCATACATCCCTGCAGATGGAACCACATACACATAATCTCCAGTCCCACCCAACACTCTTCTGGGTACAATTTATCAATGGGAGAACAGTTGGTCTCACTCTTGTTGGCAAAGGTTATTGTTCATGTTCATGTTTTTGTAGGTGGTGCATTACAAGAATCGTAGTCCTTGCCAAAGAGTCAAACAATGAGGAAGCAGGCTCCGATACCCACCATGTTCATGTAACTGGTGAACCCCCCCCCCCCCCATGTCCATGTAATCAAACATCCATTTACACTAACACTGTACCAATCCATTTTCATTCCATGTCTATTCCCATCAACTACCGCTTTACTCAAAATGTAGATACTAAATGCTGGATTAACTCAGCAGGACAGGCAGCATCTTTGGGGAGAAGGAATGGGTGACGTTTCGGGTCGAGGCTGAAGAAGGGTCTCGACCTGAAACGTCACCCATTCTTTCTCTCCAGAGCTGCTGCCTGTCCCACTGAGTTACTCCAGCATTGTGTGTCTATCTTTGGTTTAAACAAAGCATCTGCAGTTTCTTCCTAGAAACCATTTTTCCCAGATTCTACCACTTTTCCCACACTTTGACCACTTCACAGTTTCCACTATTAACCTGCACATCTTGGAGATGTAGGAGAATCCAGAGGGTCCAGAGAATCCTCATGTAGATGTTTTCAAGAGAGTTAGATTTAGCTCTTGGGGCTATAGAAATCAGGGAATATGGGTAAAAAGCAAGAACGGGGTACTGATTTTGGATGATCAGCCATGATCATATTGAATGGCAGTGCTGGCTTGAAGGGCCTACTCCTGCACCTATTGTCTATGTTTCTATCTTAACATGTTAAAAAAAGTCTCAGGAAGGTGTGTAAACTGTCAATGGAACAGGAGGCCATTATAGTGAGGAGAAAAATGAGAAATGTCATAGTCATAGAAGATATTATTGATTGGGGATAGACACACAAAATGTTGGAGTAACTCAGCGGGACAGGCAGCAACTCTGGAGAGAAGGAATGGGTGACATTTCGGGTCGACTTCAGATCAGGTACCAGTCACTGTTCTGTTAAGCAAAGACAGAATGCCCCAAAGATTGTTGCCTATCTGGTTTCTGAATGAAGTACATCCCTTCTGGTTTGTGAGGGAAAGGATCCACTCGTCATGGTCCAACAATGCATCAATGACATAGGCAAGACCTGGAAGGAGGTTTGTCTGAAGGGGTCTGAACATCTTGGGGAAAAATCGAGAAGCAAAATCTCACAGGGGCGATTATTACCAAAGCTGCGTGCAACTTTACAATTGGGTAAATAAGATTTGAGAGGTCAATATGCGGCTCAAAGTTGGAGTGGGAAAAATGGGTGTCTGATCATGGGTAGTGGCGTCAGTACTGAGGAAAGAATGGATCGACTGGTCTTATATGCACTGGAATTTAGAAGGACGAGAAGGGATCTTTGATAAAATCCTTAAGGGTCTAGACAGACTAGATGCAGGAAAAATGTTCCCGATGTTGGGGGAGACCAGAACCAGGAGTCAGTCACAGTTTACGAATAAGGGGTAGGGCATTTAGGACTACGATGAGGATAAAACATTTTCACCCAGAGAGTTGTGAATCAGTGGAATTCTCTGCCACCGAAGGCAGTGGAGGACAATTCACAGGATGTTTTCAAGAGAGAGTTAGGTATAGCTCTTAGTGTAACGGTTATAGCTTGGACCCAATAGCAGCACAGAATCAGGCAGGTATAATTGGTCATGAACTTTATTACGATACTGTAACACACAGTAGTAACACAGGAATGGGTACACCGTACTCACACAGAGGCTCAGGATTGAGCGAGGGTTCCGAAGAGGGGCAGGCAGGAGACGTAGTCGTGGTAGCGGAAGGTCCGGTAACCAGGAGATCCAACACACGATGCAAACAAACCAGCGAGGGACAGACGAAAGGAGAGTCGAAGCCAGGCAGGAAGTCGAGGAGCCGTTGCAGGGATACACCAAACAGCCCAGGAGAGAGGCAGACAGAAACCAGGAGGTACGGGACAAAGGCCGTGGTCGGGGACAGAAGGCTGAGGTGATATCCGGGAAGACGACAGGACGGAATGGTCAGAGGCGGGCAGGTTCGAATCCATGTAGTCAGTCGGGGAAATCGCTGGAGAGTCTTGCATGAATGCTGAAAACAATCAGGCACTGTGTGAACAGTGATGAGAGTCTATATACCGGGTTAATTGGTGATCAGAGGCAATGGAGTGCAACAGGTGAGGAGAGTTGGGCTGATGAGAGGGGAGTGGCAGGCAGGCAGGTGAGGAGAAGGAGGGACTGGTGGAAAAGTACTGGGAGGTGAAGTGGATGAGAATGAGGAGAAGGCAGACTGTGACACTTAGGGCTAATGGAATCAAGGGATATGGGGAGAAAGGAGGAACGGGGTACTAATTTTGGATAATCAGCTGTGATTATATTGAATGGCGGTGCTGGCTCGAAGGGCTGAATGGCCTACTCCTGCACCTATTTTCTATGTTTCTATCAAGGGAAGAGCCGTTCCTTTGGAATAGGCATCATTTGGACAATGCTGGGGCCGGTGACCGAGCAAATATCACATCAAGGGTTATACGCAGCGTTTTGTACGAGTTAGAGCCGCATGTCTTCCAGTGACGGGAAGTTTAATAAAGTAAGAAATGAGAGAGCAGCGGCACAGGATAGTGAAAGGGAGAATTAAAAAAAAACGAGGATAGACACAAAATGCTGGAGTATCTCAACGGGACAGGCAACATCACTGGAGAGAAGGAATGGGTGACTTGTTGGGTCAAGACCCTGCTTCGGACTGGCAAATACTGCTGCCTGTTTCGCTGAGTTACTCCAGCTCTTTGTGTCTATCTTCGGTTTAAACCAGCATCCGCAGTTCCTTCGTACATGAACAAAAACGAGGATAGATAGAAAGGAACAGAAAATGTCAGCAAAATCATGCACAGGTAAGTGCAACCGGAGGAGGAAAAAATGTACAAAAAGTCGAAGCTTACATTTGCTTTACCTGATTACAACTAGATAGTACAAAAAAATGGATAAGTTTGATATACTTATTACAGAGATATGGTTGCAGGGAGCTCAAAATTCCAGCATATATGATGTTCCAAAAAAATAGACATGGGCCTGTACCACAGGCGATTTTTTGGGCGACTACAGGCGACTGGCGTAAAATTTTCAACATGTTGAAAACTTTTAGGCAACAATTTTTGCTGTTGTGAGTTGTCGTTTTTGCTGTCGTAAGTTGTCGCAGGTTGTCGTAGGTGAATTCCATTAAAACTAGTCCGTCGCAGTCGCCTAAAGAGTCGCCTAAGTGGGACAGGCCCTTTAGAGTAGATAAAATAGATCATACGGTCATAAGGTCATAAGTGATAGGAACAGAATTAGGCCATTCGGCCCATCAAGTCTACTGCCATTCAATGATGGCTGATCTATCTCTCCCTCCAAACCCCATTCTCCTGCCTTCTCCTCATAAGCCCTGATACCGCTGAGATGGGTAAGCACTGTTAATCAAGGAGGACATCATTGTGATGGTGAGTAATGATATAGATAGAGGGGGTCACATTCGTTTGGTTTGGGAGGAGAGAAATCCTTAGGACCTCAAAGTGTTGCCTCTCGATAAAACAAAGCATGAGCTGATTGAAGTGACTAATCAGACTGATCAGGATGCCGTGTATTTTTGTACCTAGAATTTGTAGGTTGCATCAGGAAATATTTCTCAGAGCAATATTGTACAGAGCCGACCTGGGAGTAGGTTACTTTTGATTTGATTATTATTAGGATTAAAAAAAAAGGGGTTTTGTTGATAAGGAGCAGTGATCACACCTTGGAATGAACACCTCAGATCCAAAATCAGTCTTCTGGACTTAAATGAGTGAATGATGAATGAATGCTTTATTGTCACATGTGACAAGTCACAGTGAAATTCTTTGCTTACAAACCCAAGGTATGCAAATAGTCGCCCATAAAGGGCGCTTAGAAAGCTACAAAGTACCGCCACGCCGTGTCCCCCATTGTCCATTGTCCTTCCCCCTCCCACACGACGGTCCCCATACACCACGTTCTCCATTGTTCCTTCCCCTGCAGCGGCGTCCTCAATTCCAAATACGTGCATACGTGCTGTATAAAAGTATGAAGAAAGAGTTGTCTAGGGTGGAATGGAAACGTAGACTTAAGCAAAGGTTCATAAATAAACATCATTAAATATTTAGGCAGCTATTTCATTGTGCTCAGCAAACATATATCCCAATTAGAAAACGGGAATCAATGAACAAGATGAACTATCCATAGTTGACATTGGAGGTCAAGCAAAATATTGAAACAAAAACTAAACATTCACTGCGGCAAAAGCTAATGATAGGACAAAAGATGAAGATTTTTACATTAGAGTCATAGAGTCATACAGCATGGAAACAGGCCCTTCTGCCCAACTTGCCATGCTGACCAAGATGCCCCATCTACGCTAGTCCCTCCTGCCTATGTATGGGATATATGTTTGCTGAGCACAATGAAATAGCTGCCTAAATATTTAATGATGCTTAATGATCTCCCTCCATAGTGGTATAGAAGGCCCCACTCAGTCATGACTGACCGTGGGTGATGCATCCTGGTCAGATGCAAGCCTGGGCGATTGTCGCTTATCGATCCAAAGGAACAGCAGGGCCGTTTGGCATCAGGGTCGTCGCAGGAGTTGCCAGAGCGAGGTTGTAGACAACGACGAACTGCCTTAGGGGCTCCGACTGGATTTTCTTGAGGTTTACTCCTGGAGCCTTTTCCATGACTGGATATGGCCACATGGCAGTGGAGGTTTTAAATCAGAGTTATCCCTCTCCTAGATGGACTGCCTTCCTAGGCTGATGAACCCCATCTGCCCATATTCCTCTAAACTTTTCCTATCCATGTACATGTCCAAATGTTGTTATCATTCATGCCTCAATCAATTCCTCTGATAGTTCATTCCATACACTCATCACCCTTATGAAAATGTTGTCCCTTAGGTTCCGATTAAATCTTTCCCCTCTCACCATAAACCCATGTTCCCTGGTTCTTGATTGCCCATACTCTGGGTAAATTACTGTGCATTCACCTTATTTTTTAGTTTTTTAGATTTAGTGATACAGCGCAGAAACAGGCCCTTCGGCCCACCAAGTCCATGGCAATTGGCAATTCCCATACACTAAGTACTATCCGACACACACTAGGGACAATTTACAATTTTACCAAAGCCAATTAACCTACAAACCTGTATGTCTTAGGAGTGTGGGAAGAAAATGGAAGTCCTTGAGCAAACCCACGTGGTCATGGGGAGAACGTACAAACTTTGAACAGCCAGCACCCATAGACGGCCCTGGTCTCTGGCGTTGTAAGGTTCAAGAGTTCAAGAGAGTTCAAGAGAGTTTATTGTCATGTGTCCCTGATCAGTGTGTCCATATACCATTGTATAAATATATACACACATGAATAAATAAACGGATAAAGTGCAAATAAACAGATTATGGGCTATTAATGTTCAGAGTTTTGTCCGAGCCAGGTTTAATAGCCTAATGGCTGTGGGGAAATAGCTATTCCTGAACCTGGTTGTTGCAGTCTTCAGGCTCCTGTACCTTTTACCTGAAGGTAGTGGGGAGATGAGTGTATGGCCCGGATGGTGTGGGTCCTTGAAGATGCTGCCAGCCTTTTTGAGGCAGCGACTGCGATAGATCCCCTCGATGGAAGGAAGGTCAGAACCGATGATGGACTAGGCAGTGTTTACTACTTTTTGTAGTCTTTTCCGCTCCAGGGCACTCAAGTTTCCGAACTAAGCCATGATGCAACTGGTCAGCATGCTCTCTACTGTGCACCTGTAGAAGTTAGAGAGAGTCCTCCTTGACAAACCGACTCTCCGTAATCTTCTCCAGAAGTAGAGGCGCTTTCTTTATGATTGTTCTCTTCTCGGGCCAGGAAAGATCTTCAGAGATGTGCACGCCCAGGAATTTGAAGCTCTTGACAATACCACTGCGCCACCATGCCATCCTATTCCCCTCATTAATTTATGCACATTTGTAAGATTACCATTCAGCCTCCTGCACTCCAAGGTATAAAATCCTGGCCTGCCCAATCTCTCCCTTTAACTCAGGACCCTCAACTCTTGGCAACGTCCTCGTAAATCTTCTTTGCATTCTTTCCAGCTGAATGTCATCATTCCTACAGCAGGGTGACCCAAGCTGCCCACAGTACTCCAAGCGTGGCCTCACCAACGTCTTGTAGAACTGTAACATTACAACACCAACTTCTGTATTCAATACCCTGACTGATGAAGACCAATGTACCGATAGTCTTTTGACCACCCTATCTACCTATGATGCCATATTCTGGGAACTAGGTACTTGTGCCCCTAGATCCCACTGATCTATCACACTCCCTCAGTGCCCTGCCTTTCACTGTGAAGGTCATGCCCTGGTTTAACTTCACAAAATGCAACACTTTGCACATTATCTGCGTTAAATTCCATTAACCATTCCTCGGCCCTCTTGCCCAGCTGATTAAGATTCTCCTGTAATTTTGACAGCCATCTTCGCTATCTACGATACCACCCACTTTGGTGGCATCTTAAAACTTTACTAATCATGCCTTGTACATTCTCATCCAAATCATTGATATAAACCACAAACAGCGATGGGCCCAGCACAATAAACTCTCTTGACGACTTGACCAATGCCTAAAGGGGCTGACCCACTTGGGCGACCTAATTGGCGAGTTTAGAAGAGTTTGAAAAAATGACATGTTGAAGACCTCCTTTGACTATGTAGAAGACCTCCTTCGACCTCCTTCGTCTATGTTGAAGACTAGCTTCGACTAGCTACAATTAGCTATGACTAACTTCGGGAAAATTGGACACCGAATAGTGGAGTGAAGACGACCTCCTTCGATCTCCTTCGATCTCCCTTCGACCTCCCTTTGACTATGATGGACTATCTATGACTACCTTCGACTACCTTTGACTACCCTCGATTACCTACAACTAACATGCCAACCTACTACGCCCTACTATGACTAAACCTACGAGTAAAAAAAGCAGCGATTTGTTCCATGCGACCTTTTTTCACTCGCGGACATTTTTTAACATATTGAAAACAACGCCGGGACCTTGCTGAGGCCTCGAGTACGCGGAGACCACTCTCGAGCATGAAGGAGAGTTACGAAGACCTCCTACGACCTCGTGTCGACCATGCTGCGAGTATGAGTCGAGGCAAACTCGCCAGAACTCGTGGATTAGGTCGCCCAAGTGGGACAGCCCCTTAAGGCAGACTACTAGTCATAGGTCTCCAGCCCAAAAAACTGCCTTCTCTACCTAAAGCCTTCTCTATCTAATCAGTTAGCTTTCCCTGGATTCCGTGTGACCTAACCTACCGGAGCAACCTACTATGTGGAACCTTATCACAGTGGCACAGTGGTAGAGTTGCTGCCTTACAGTGCCAGAGATCTGGGCTCGATCCTGACTATGGGTGCTGTCTGTGCGGAGTTTGCGCTGACATCCATACAGAAAATGTTTATGCCTTTGCCCTTGTCAACATTTTAGGTTACTTCCTCAATAAACTTCATCTGATCCATAAGACATGATCACCCATGTACGGAACCTTGCTGATTCTCTCTTACCAGTCCCTGTGTATCCAATTGCATATAAATCTGATCCCTCAAAATCCTCTCTAGTATCTTGCCTGGACTATAATTTCTAAGCTTTTCCTTGCAGCCCTTCTTAAATAAGGACACACGCCTAGTCACCCTTCAGTCTTCCGGCACCTAAACCGTGTCTAATGATGAACCACATATCTCGGCGAGGGCTCCTGCAATATTTTCTTTAGATTCCCACTCGGACATCTCTGATCAGGCCAGAGTGATTTATCAACCTGCTCACGTCCTGGAATGTCCAACAGCTTCTTGACGTAACCAGCAGTGAGCGATAACAAATCCTCATGGGGAGCAAAAAAATTGGCAAATAACATCAAAACAAACAAGACCTATGGATAGACATAAAAAACCGGAGTAACACGGACATTTTTCATCATGTTGAAAAAACGCCCTGAACTACTTGATGCCACGAGCAACTACGACTAGCGTCACGACCTGCTACGACCACCTACGACCTCATGACGACCATGCTGCAAGTATAAGTCAAGGGGAAACTCGGCAAAGGTCGTGAATTAGGTCCTGAAAGTGGGACAGGCCCTTTACTGCCTTACAGTGCCGGAGACCCAGGTTCGGTCCTGACTACGGATGTGTGTCTGTACGAAGTTTGTGCGTTCTCCCTGTGACCTGCGTGGGTTTTCTCCGAGATCTTTTGTTTCTTCCCACACTCCAAAGACGTACAGATTTGTAAGCTAATTGGCTTGGTATTAATGTAAATTGGCCCGAGTGTGTGTAGGATGATGTTAATAGAAACCTAGAAACCTAGAAACATAGAAAAATAGGTGCCGGAGTAGGCCATTCGGCCAAATGTGCGGGAATCACTAGTTGATGTGGACTTGGTGGGCCAAAGGGCCTCTTTCTGTGCTGTATCTCTAAACTAAACTAAACCAAACTAATTCAGTCTTCCAAGTGGAGAACAGCATAGAACACAGAACAGTAAAGCACAAGAGTTTCCTTCAACCCACATTGACCATGGAGAATATGATGCCTAGTTAAACTGATCTCCTTTGCTTGCATTTGATCTGTATCCATCCAGTCCCTGCATATCCATGTGCCTATCTAAAAGCCTCTTCAATGCCATTATTGTCTCTACTTCCTCCATCACCCCCAGCAGCATATTCCAGACACCAACCAATCTCTGTGTAAAAAAAAATTGCCCCACGCTTCTTTAAACTTTGCTCCCATCATCTCAAGGATACGTTCTCTAGTCTTTGACATTCCCACCCTGGGGAAACGGTTCTGACTCTAAAGGCCCTGACGGAGAACAGCAAATATTTCAATGATAATAGATAGGCTAATCACAAATTTTCTTATCGAGTCCACATCACAAGATCAGAAATTGTTCAGCCAGAGCTGAACCCACTTCTCGGCATCGGCATACAATGGCGTCTTGCGCTTCTTGTGGGTAGTGGTGGAAAGATTGGTGGAAACAGGGCCGTGACGTGAACACTCTTTCCTTGACCCCAGTTACAAATATCATGCAAGAACTTGTCACGATCCCATCATCAAGGTCAAAGTACTTGAAAACTAATTGGACTCAAGGTAGACAGGTTGTCTGGACCTGATGGCCTGCATCCAAAAGACTTAATGGAAATGGCTGCGAAGATGGTTAAGGCATCGGTTATAGTTTTCAAAACTCACTGAGTTCTGGAAAGGCACTGGTTAGCTGAAAAACAGCAGGAAATGTGAGTCTCTTGCTGACGAAGGGAGGAAGACAAATAAAGAATGATTGATTTAACATCTGTTGTTGGGAAGATGTTGAAGTAAAAAATAAAGATAAAATTAGCTTGTCAGTTAGAGAGTGTGTTGCAATCAAACCAAGACAAAATGGTTTTATGAAAGGAAAGCCATGTTTGATGAATTTGTTAGAGTTTTTCAAGAATGTGATAGGCAGAGTTAATAAAGGGTGATCAGTAGATGTAGCTTATTTAGATAAAGTGCCACATAAAACTCATGGTATTTTGGAAAGTTTCACCCAGAGAGTTGTGAATCGGTGGAATTCTCTGCCACAGAAGGCAGTGGAGGCCAATTCACTGGATGTTTTCAAGAGAGAGTTAGATTTAGCTCTTAGGGCCAGCAGAATCAAGGGATATGGGGAAAAAGCAGGAATGGGGTACTGATTTTAGATGATCAGCCATGATCATATTGAATGGTGGTGCTGGCTCGAAGGGCTGAATGGCCTACTTCTGCACCTGTTTTTTATTCTCTATGTTTCTGATTTCAATGTTTTTATTGGAAGCATTTGTGCAGTTTTACCGCTCAGTGAACAGCTTCAGTTTTAACACTTTACAAAAAGGTCATTAAATTAAAAAGAAAGAGAAAGAAGGAGAAGAGAGAGAAAAAAGAAAAATGAAAAGGGAAGATATAAGCGTCGACCCACCCGTATGCCTGCTCGCCCAGCCTCACGAGTAATCTCAAACCTGTGCTCAAATGTTGCATTGTTCAAGAAAATCAACAAAAGGTGACCACATTTCCAAAAATTGCTTCAGTTAATCATTCAAGATAAATCTAATTCGCTCTAGATGTAGTGTGTCCGCCATTTCTGTAATCCACATCTTCACTGGAGGGACCAGCATTTTTCCAGATTTTAAGTATGAGTTTTATTGCTGATATTTTTCTATGTTTCTAAGTGTATGGAGATGAATTGAAGCCTAGAAAAGGGACTGTCCAACTTGGGCGCCATTTGCGCGTAATTTACGTGACATCATTTACGCGTTACGACGCACGACGCGCCCATGGTGCGTGGTGATGTAAGCAGTGACGTGCGGTCGCTCGCGCGCCCAGGGATTTTGGGATGTACAAAATTTTTGCGTGCTATCTGCGTGACGTGCAAATGACGCCCAAGTGGGACAGGCCCTTTAGCACATTGGAAGCTGGAGAATTGGAATAAATTCGTATTTTTCAGGCAGGAAGGACATAACTAGTGGAGCACTCTGTGGATTAGTTCTTAGCTCTCAATCTCTTATGTTTATTAATGACTTTGAGGAGTAGGCCAAATACAAAGGGGCCAGATTTGCTGACGATGTAGAAATATGTGAGAGACAATGCTCTAATGAGGATATTTAGACTGCACCAGTATTGAGATAGGCTGAGTGAGTGGGTGAAAAATGGGAAATGAAGTTTAACACAGGAAATATGTGTCATGCACTTCAGTAGGAGGAAGCAAAAGACAGACTATTATCTAAATGAAGAGAGCTTGCAAATGAGGTGTATAGAGAGGGATGTAGGCGTACTTGTACATGAAAGACAAAAAGTTAGCTTGCAGGTGCAGCAGGTAGTTAGGAGAGCAAATGGTATTTTGGGGCATTATTGGACGAGTGTTGGAGATTCGAAGTAGAATGCGGTTATAATTGTACAGTCTATGGCGAAGACAACTCCACTTAAAGGACCATGTTCATTTTAAGAAGGGTCTCGACCCGAAAGATCATCCATTCCTTCTATCCAGAGATGCTGCCTGTCCTGCTGAAATACTCAAGCATTTTGTGCCCATCTTCAGTGTAAACCAGCATCAGCAGTTCCTTCCTACACATGCACACATTTGTTCTCCTTAAGAAGGGATATATTGGAGTTGGAGGATGCCCTGAAGTGATTCACTGTGCTTCTTCTTCTTCTTGCGTATGGCGTACACAGCCTAAATTTGTAAGACTACTTGTTCTGTTTGATCTTCCGTTTGTGCAAACCAGGTTGATTGCATTCGTCGAACAGGGTGGACCACGTGAAGGTTGCAATCTCCCACCCCAATTCACTGTGCTATTTACAGGAATGAGAGGGTTATCCTATCAAGAGAGGTTAAAAACTGTTAAGTTTGTATTCTTTGAAATTTAGAAAAAAAATAGGCACATATACGTTCCAAGTTGCATGACAGGATAGATGCTGAGATACTTGTGGGAGAGTCTTGAAGAGGGATCACAGCTAGAAGATAAGGGGTGGTCACTTAATGTAGGGCTTTGCAAGAATTTCCTGCAGCAGAGTGTGTGAATCTCTGTTGTTCTCGACCCTGGTGCGTCCTGGAGGCAGGGGGGAATTCATTTGCAAACCCACATGTCTTTGAAATGTGAGAGAAAACCTGAGCACCCGGAGGAAACCCACGTGCTCAGAGAGAGAACGTCCAAACGAACTCGGGTCTCTGGCGCTATGAGCTTGTGTGTGCCACCGTGCCGCCACAAGAGGAGATAGTCAAGTGTTTTATTGTCATATGTCCCAGATCTGGTACATACACAAGCGCGCATACGTACACATAAAAAACAAAGAAACAATAATAGTGCAAAAAGACAAAAACAATGCCCCCAAGTTTATGTAGTTCAGAGCTTATTTGAGGTTGTAGTGTTTAACAGCCTGATGGCTGTGGGGAAGAAGCTGTTTCTGAATCTGGATGTTACAGTTTTCAGGCTCCTGCAACTTCTTCCCAATGGCAGTGGTGAATGTTGTGATGGTGTGGGTCTCTGATGCTGTTGGCTGCCTTTTGATGGTGGGGAGGTCAGAACCAGTGATGGACTGGCAGTGTTCAAAACATTTTGTAGTCTTTTTCGCTCCTGGGCGTTCAACTTGCCGAAACCAGGCCGTGATGCAACCAGTCAATATGCTCTCTACTGTGCACCTGTGGATGTTCAAGAGAGTCCTCTCTGAAGGGCCTGTCCCACTTGGGCACCATTTGTGCGTCACGCAGATGGCGCGCGAAGATTTTGTACATCCCAAAATCTTGGGGCGCCACGCGCGACCGCGCGTCACTGCCTACGTCACCACGCACCATGCGCGCATAATGCGCACCATGTGTGCATCACGTGCACGCAAATGACACCCAAGTGGGACAGGCCCTTGACATGCTGAATCTCAGTAATCAGCTCAGGAAGTAAAGGCGTTGATATTCTTTCTTTATAATTGATAATGGGCATTGTATAGATACACCTTGGTAGTGTCATTGTATTGAGGACTGGCATGGAAGAGGAGAAGGCCTTTGGCAAAACAGTCATTACCATAATGAATGAAATGAAAGGCTTGAAAGGCCAGGTCGTCTCTCTGCCCCTATTCCTGTGTTCGTGGAGCTGCGATGTATCTGCTCCATAGGTTGTTCTACTCTGCCTTCCCAGCATAGTGCTTTAGACCAAGGACTAGGGAAAGCACTGATTCTATGCTCTGAGATCAGCACTAACAGGAATTATTGATATAATGCCTGTAAACGCACATCCGCAGTTTTCTGGAACTGCCAGAAAGATCCAGACTGAGATAAATAAAGTAGCGATTAGTTTGCTTCCACAGGGTGGGATCAGATTCCTTCTTTTTCAGCGAACACCTTCTCTCGTTTTCCCTTTTCCCCTGATTCAGTCCAAAGAAGGGTCTGGGCCCGAAATGTCTCCCATGCCTTTTCTCCAGAGATGCCGTCTGAGTTACTGCAGCTTTTTTGTGTCTATCTTCGGTTAAAACCAGCGTCTACAGTTCCTTCCTACACATTTCGAATCCCTCACCATATCTTCCCTTCCCCCCCCCCCCCCCCCCCCCCGATCCGAATGCTTTCTACATGGGTAAGCAGTCTGCAGAGACTACTCGGGAAGGGGGAAACGTGCCTGCTTTCTTTCTCCTCTCATCTTGGTTGTTCAGGTGCTGTCATATTTTTCATCACCATTTACCATGACAACACGTAACTGTGGAGATTTAAAACCACGTCCGATGAATTGTATCGGCAGCGTGGCTTCAAAATACCAATAATAATGGATATTGTTGCAAATGAGAAGCTTCATACAAAATGCTACATACAAAAATGTGTAGGAACAAAAACTGCAGATGCTGGCTTAAAAACCCCAAAACCTGTTAGGCACAAAAACCTGGAGTAAAGGGCCTGTCCCACTTTCACGACCTAATTCACGACCTTCTTTACTCGTGGCCATTTTTCATCATGCTAGAAAAACGCCCCAACCTACTTAATGCCACGAGTATCTACGACTAGCATCACGACCTACCCACGACCTACCTAGGACCTCCTATGACCTTGTGACGAGTGTGAGTCAAGGGCAAACTCGGCAGAGGTCGTGAATTAGGTCATGAAAATGGGACAGGCCCTTAACTCAGCGGTCCAAACAGCATCTTTGGAGAAAAGGAATAGGTGACTTTTCGGGTCGAGACCCATGTTGAGTGCTCCAAAAATCTTATTTTGTCCTGAACTACATTTTCTGGTTTTAGTCAGGGCCGCTGTGCAATCATTTTAATCACTGTCTGGTTCGGTGGTATCAGTGATGATACATTGGCCACTGTTTATCCTTGCTATTTGTAGCTATTACCCAGTTGAGATTTGAAAGACTCCTTCCAGATGGGATGGCTGAAGAGGCGGGGTTTTTTTCAATGCATTGCTTTCCCTCTCCTTCCCTTTCACAGCCTGTTTACACGAGCAGACAATTCAAGGAAAAACCTTATTTTCAAAACCTAATCGCAAGATTGTTACAGGGGGAATAGACAATTATTTCTCACGGCCAACTTCACAGACTAGGCTGACAATGTGACTGAATGGACCGCTGTTTTAAAGAGCTCCTTTAACACAGGGTTGAATCCATTTAACCTCGTGGCAGTCTTTACGTTCAGTGTTTGAAAGGATTTTGCTTGTGTAACAAGGGAATCGCAGTGTCTGATTTCAGACTTTGGATGTATATAATTCAGTAATTCAAACAGAAGATTGAAAACACTTTGATAAAATCTTTAAAAAAAAATTATATTAATAGAAAATAAAGGTTTTTTTGTAAGCTTGCTTGACATCATAAAACTGAGTTATCTGTAAGGTACACCAAAGCAATTTAATAAGATTGCCTCTCCTACATTTTCGAAAATAGTGACTTACATCTTGTAGAAAATTGGTATTGCTTTATTATTGTCACATGCATTGATATACAGTGAAAAACTTTGTTTCTGCATACAGGCGTATCATATCGTACATGAGGACAACAGGTAGTGCAAAAACAGAAAGGAAACTGAGTACAGTATATAGTGTAGGAAGGAACTGCAGATGCTGGTTTAAATCGAAGATAGACACAAAATGCTGGACAGACAGCATCTCTGAAGAGGAATTGGTGAGGCTTCGGGTCGAGACCCTTCTTCAGACTGATGTCAGGGGAGTGGGAGAAACATAGATAAGGAAGTGTATAGATAAGGAAGTGTAAAGTGTGAAAACAGGACAAAGGGAATGGAGATCAAGGAAAATGTAGAATAGATCATTGTTAGCTATGGGAAGGTAGCAACAAAGCAAACAGAGATAAAATGTAGTCGGAGACAGTCAGACTGGTCGGAGAGCTGGGAAGGGGGTTGGAGAGAGAGGGAAAGCAAGGGTTACTTGATGTTAGAGAAGTCAATGTTCATACCGCTGGGGTGTAAGCTGCCCAAGCGAAATATGAGGTGCTGTTCCTCCAATTTGTGCTGGGCCTCACTCTGACAATGGAGGAGGCCCAGGACAGAAAGGTCAGTGTGGGAATGAGAGGGGAGTTAAAGTGCTGAGCAACTGGGGGATCCGGTAGGTTTCGACGGAGTGAGCGGAGGTGTTCAGCGAAACGATGGCCGAGCCTGTGCTTGGTCTTGCCGATATACAGCAGTCCACACCTGGATCAGCGGATACAGTACATGAGGTCGGAGGAGGTGCAAGTGAACCTCTGCCTCACCTGAACAGACTGTTGGGGTCCTTGGATGGAGTCGAGAGGGGAGGTACAGGTTTTGCATCTCCCGCGGTTGCAGGGGAAAGTACCTGGGGAGGGTGTGGTTCAGTTTGAAGAAGGGTCTCGACCTGGAATGTCACCCATGCCTCCTATCCAGAGATGCTGCCTGGCCCGCTGAGTTACTCCAGCATTTTGCATCTATCTTCGAGGCTGAATATAGTGTTAGAGCTAGAGAAATATTTCAGATTTAAAAAGTGCAAGAGCCGCACTGAGGTAGATTGGAGGATCCCCAATAGATCCTTAGCTTATGAGAGATCCATTCAAGAGCCTGATAACAGTAGGCAAGAAAATGTTCTTGGATTTGGTGGTACATGTTTTCAAACTTTTGTATCTTCTGCTTAATAGGTGGGGGAAAGAGGAAATTACCTGGGGGTGGTTGGTCTTTGATCATGCTGGCTGCGTTCCTGAAACAGGGTAAAGTGTAGATAGAATCAGAATGAGAATCACAATCTGAATTAATATATTGGCCAAGTATGTACACATACAAGGAATTTGACCTGGTGCTTTGCTCGTACATGCTAAAAACACAATATACTACGGACAATAAAAAAAACATTATAATTAAAAAATATAAAATATTCAAGATTCAAGATTCTATTAATTTGTCACATGAACCAATTAAGGTACAGTGAAATTTGAGTTACCATACAGCCATACTAAGTTAAAAGCAAAAATACACACAGCACATAAAATAAAGTTTACCATAAACATCCACCACGGTGGAATCAACATTCCTCACTGCGATGGAAATAAAGTGCAAGAGTAAAAAGGGGCAGCTTTGCAATATAGTGCACATGTAGAATCGATGGTTGGTGGGAAAGGCTGTTTAGTGGACTGCATCCACGATTTTCTGCACTTCTTGCCGTCTTGGGGCAGAGCAGTTGCCATCCCTACAAGGATGCTTCCTCCTGACAAGAACAGCACTTTCAGTGCAAAGGTGGGCTCATAGCAGAAGCGTCCACGTCATGGGGCTGGAAACTGGAAGTATCCTGAGCTAATTCTGCTACCACCATCATCTATTACAACAAGTGATGGCTTCCACTGATTGTCGCCGGAAGCTTGCGTCCTTTTCAGGATGGACGATGACAGCGAGGTCAACATTTGTAACAAGATGGACACTAAAAGACGAAGTGCAAAGGTGTTGCATCCAAGATCTCTGAGAAGTCACACAGTATCCTAACTCGTCAGTGTAATTTATTGCCTTGTGTACCAAGAAACAGTGAAAAGCATTTGTTGCGTGCCATCCAGTCAGGGGAAAGACAATACATGATTAAAATCGTATCATTCGCAATGTACAGACACATGATAAGGGAATAATGTTTAGTGCAAGGTAAAGCCAGTAAAGTCTGATCAAAGATAGTCCGAGGGTCCCCGATGAGGTAGATAGTAGTTCAGCACTGCTCTCTGGTTATGCAAGGATGGTTCAGTTGCTTGATAACAGCTGGGAATAAACTATCCCTGAATCTGGAGGTATGCATTTTTACTCTTCTGTACCTTTTGCCCGATGAGAGAGGGGAGAAGAGGGAGTGACCAGGGTGCGACTCGTCTTTGATTGTGCTGCTGGCCTTGCCGAGACAGCGTGAGGTATAAATGAAGTCAATGGAAGGGAGGTTAGTTTGTGTGATGGTCTGGGCTGCGTCCACAATTTGCTGCCATTTCCTACGGTCTTGGATGTAGCTGTTCCCAAATCATGCTGTGATGCATCGTGATAAAATGCTTTCCACGGTGCATCTGTAGAAGTTGGTAAGGGTTGTTGGGGACATGCCGAATATCCTAAGCCTTCACAAGAAACATGTCAGATTTATAAACATAGTTTGTTGTCAGTATCCTGCTCATCCTTACCCATGGCACTGTGGGGTTACTTCATTGCACAATCTGTGGTAGTTATGTAGAACAGAACATCTTTTGGCCACACATGCTTTCCCCTACCACCACAGGAAATGCAACACCTGTCCCTATAACTCACCCTTCGAGTCTGTCCAAGGACCACAACAGTCTTTTCAGGTGAGGCAGAGGTTCACTTGCACCTCCTCCAACCTCATCTACTGTATTTGTTGTTTCAGGTGTGGACTCCTATATATCGGCGAGACCAAGCACAGGCTCAGCGATCGTTTCACTGAACACCTCCGCTCAGTCGCCTAGACCTACCTAGATCTCCCGGTTGCTAAACACTAACTAGCAATGTCACAAAATTTTGAGATTTTAAAAATCAAGTCTGCAATTTATCTCATCAGGTAAAGCATAAAAAGAAGTTTAATTTGACACCTAATTCACTTTTTTATCTTCAGTATTAAAAAAGTTATGTCCATTTTCATACTCGGAAATTAGCATCTTGTTCCCTATTGCTTTTCCATTGACTTAACACAAAAGCTGTGATCGAGGACAGTCAAAAGCCCATAACTTTCTTAAAAATTAAGAGAACTGAATGAAATGTTCAGTTATTATAGATTGAAGCATTCTGAAACAAATATAAAACATCTTACTTGGATGACCTGAAAGTAAAGCATACAATTAGTTAATTACCTAATTGTAGCTAATTACAAAATTGATCGTTGTGATGGAAATAGTAATAAACACCCAGACTGCCTTGAAAATTAAAACATGTGATATTCTCACGATCAGAACTTTAACATTATTGTATTATATGCTGTAAGTCCTTAACAGATGGTAAATAAATTACAATTTCTAGCAATAGACCAAGTCTTTATGAAGATCAGTTGCTAGCTGGTAAGAGTCAAGAGAAGAGTCAATTTAATTGTCATTTGGACCCCTGGAGGTCCAAACGAAATGCCGTTTCTGCAGCCATACATTACACACAAATAGACCCCAGAGTCCCCGGCTTCTTCCCGTTGGAGGCCGCTCCTCGTTGCGGCCTCAACGACACCTGAGACCCGACGAGAAAAGGTCGGGTCTCCAGTGCAGGGAGAGATTCAAAAGTTCCCCCCCCCCCCTCCCACCCCACCCCCATCCCCCCACACACACACCCCAACATAAAATAACAAAAACTACATAAAAAAACACAGACAAAAAATAATAAAAACGCGGACAGGCTGCAGAGGCCGCTGCTGACCAGAGTCGTGCCGCCTACCGGAAAACGGGACTGTCATATGCTGACAGAATGACGGCTGGGCTTGTAGACTCTGGAGTTTAGATGGATGAGGTGATCTCATTGAAACTTATAAGATTATTAAGGGTTCAAGAAGGAACTGCAGATGCTGGAAGATCGAAGGTACACAAAAATGCTGGAGAAACTCAGCGGGTGCAGCAGCATCTATGGAGTGAAGGAAATAGGCGACGTTTCGGGCTGAAACCCTTCTTCAGACTGGTGGGGGGTGGGGGGGGAGAAGGAAGGAGGAGGAGCCCGAGGGCGGGGGGATGGGAGGAGACAGCTTGAGGGTTAAGGAAGGGGAGGAGACAGCAAGATCTGTACACCTTGTTTTTCCTAAACTTTTCAATTTTGGCCTTGTAAACTACAAGTTTTTGCTCTTCAAACCACACATGACATGCCTTTCTGCCCACTACTTTCCCATTAACAATGTCCTGTAGATTCCATTTCTTAAGGACGGGTTGCACTTGAACTCAAGGGGGACCAATATCCTGGCGGGGAGATTTTCAAAGGCTACTGGGGAGACTTTAAACTAGTATGGTTGGGGGTAGGGACTCAAATTGGGAAAGCTAGCAATCAGTGTGTGAAGCAGGGGGCAGAGAATGGTAGCACTCTGACCCAAAATGTAGGGGAGAGAGAAGAAAAAGAAAATAATCAGAGAATAAGAGAGGGTGGGTTTCTTAAATGTGTATATTTTAATGCTAGGAGCATTGCAAGAAAAGTGGATGAACTTAGAGCCTGGATTGACACCTGGAAGTATGATGTTGTGGCGATCAGTGAAACATGGATGCAGGAGGGCTGTGATTGGAAACTAAATATTCCAGGATTTCGTTGCTTCAGGTGTGATAGAATTGGAGGGGAAGAGGTGGAGGTGTTGCATTGCTTATCAGGGAAGATATTACAGCAGTGCTTTGGCAGGATAGATTAGAGGGCTCGTCTAGGGAGGCTATTTGGGTGGAACTGAGAAATGGGAAAGGGGTAGCAACACTTATAGGGGTGTATTATAGACCGCCAAATGGGGAGCGAGAATTGGAAGAGCAAATATGTAAGGAGATAGCAGATATTAGTAGTAAGCACAAGGTAGTGATTGTGGGAGATTTCAATTTTCCACACAGACTGGGAAACATTCTGTAAATGGGCTGGATGGGTTGGAGTTTGTAAAATGTGTGCAGGATAGTTTTTTGCAACAATACATAGAAGTACCTACTAGAGAAGGGGCGGTACTGGACCTCCTGTTAGGAAATGAGATGGGTCAGGTGGCAGAGGTATGCGTTGGGGAACAGTTCAGGTCCAGTGATCACAATACCATTAGTTTCAATATAATTATGGAGAGGGACAAAACTGGACCTAGGGTTGAGATTTTTGATTGGAGAAAGGCTAACTTTGAGGAGATGCGAAAGGATTTAAAAGGAGTAAATTGGGACAGTTTGTTTTATGGGAAAGATGTGGAAGAGAAATGGAGTACATTTAAAGGTGAAATTTTAAGAGTACAGAATTTTTATGTCCCTGTTCGGTTGAAAGGAAATCGTAAAAATTGTAAAGAGCCATGGTTTTCAAGGGAAATTGGACACTTGGTTCGGAAAAAGAGGGAGATCTACAATAATTATAGGCAGCATGGAGTAAATGAGGTGCTTGAGGAGTATAAAAAAATGTAGAAAGAATCTTAAGAAAGAAATTAGAAAAGCTAAAAGAAGATATGAGGTTGCTTTGGCAAGTAAGGTAAAAGTAAATCCGAAGGGTTTCTACCGCTATATTAATAGCAAAAGGATAACGAGGGATAAAATTGGTCCATTAGAGAGTCAGAGTGGACAACTATCTGCAGAGCCAAAAGAGATGGGGGAGATATTGAACAGTTTCTTTTCTTCAGTATTCACCAAGGAGAAGGATATTGAATTATGTGAGGTAAGGGAAACAAGTAGAGTAGCTATGGAAACTATGAGGATCAAAGAAGAGGAAGTACTGACACTTTTGAGAAATATAAAAGTGGATAAGTCTCCAGGTCCGGACAGGATATTCCCTAGGGCATTGAGGGAAGTTAGTGTAGAAATAGCAGGGGCTATGGCAGAAATATTTCAAATGTCATTAGAAACGGGAATAGTGCCGGAGGATTGGCGTACTGCGCATGTTGTTCCATTGTTTAAAAAGGGGTCTAAGATTAAACCTAGCAATTATAGACCTGTTAGTTTGACGTCAGTGGTGGGCAAATTAATGGAAAGAATACTTAGAGATAATATATATAAGCATCTGGATAAACAGGGTCTGATTAGGAACAGTCAACATGGATTTATGCCTGGAAGGTCATGTTTAACTAATCTTCTTGAATTTTTTGAAGATGTTACTCGGGAAATTGATGAGGGTAAAGCAGTGGATGTTGTGTATATGGACTTCAGTAAGGCCTTTGACAAGGTTCCTCATGGAAGGTTGGTTAAGAAGGTTCAATGGTTGGGTATTAATGGTGGAGTAGCAAGATGGATTCAACAGTGGCTGAATGGGAGATGCCAGAGAGTAATGGTGGATGGTTGGTTTGTCAGGTTGGAGGCCAGTGATGAGTGGGGTGCCACAGGGGTCTGTGTTGGGTCCACTGTTGTTTGTCATGTACATCAATGATCTGGATGATGGTGTGGTAAATTGGATTAGTAAGTATGCAGATGATACTAAGATAGGTGGGGTTGCGGGTAATGAAGTAGAGTTTCAAAGTCTACAGAGAGATTTATGCCAGTTGGAAGAGTGGGCTGAAAGATGGCAGATGGAGTTTAATGCTGATAAGTGTGAGGTGCTACATCTTGGCAGGACAAATCAAAATAGGACGTACATGGTAAATGGTAGGGAATTGAAGAATGTAGGTGAACAGAGGGATCTGGGAATAACTGTGCACAGTTCCCTGAAAGTGGAATCTCATGTAGATAGGGTGGTAAAGAAAGCTTTTGGTGTGCTGGCCTTTATAAATCAGAGCATTGAGTATAGAAGTTGGGATGTAATGTTAAAATTGTACAAGGCATTGGTGAGGCCAATTCTGGAGTATGGGTGTACAATTTTGGTCGCCTAATTATAGGAAGGATGTCAACAAAATAGAGAGAGTACAGAGGAGATTTACTAGAATGTTGCCTGGGTTTCAGCAACTAAGTTACAGAGAAAGGTTGAACAAGTTAGGGCTTTATTCTTTGGAGCGCAGAAGGTTAAGGGGGGACTTGATAGAGGTTTTTAAAATGATGAGAGGGATAGACAGAGTTGACGTGGAAAAGCTTTTCCCACTGAGAGTAGGGAAGATTCAAACAAGGGGACATGACATGAGAATTAAGGGACTGAAGTTTAGGGGTAACATGAGGGGCATGTTACTGTACACACTGCATTTCGTTGTCTCTGTACTGTACACTGACAATGACAATTAAAATTGAATCTGAATCTGAGGGGGAACTTCTTTACTCAGAGAGTGGTAGCTGTGTGGAATGAGCTTCCATGAAGGTGGTGGAGGCAGGTTCGCTTTTATCATTTAAAAATAAATTGGATAGTTATATGGATGGGAAGGGAATGGAGGGTTATGGTCTGAGCGCAGGTATATGGGACTAGGGGAGATTATGTGTTCGGCACGGACTAGAAGGGTCGAGATGGCCTGTTTCCGTGCTGTAATTGTTATATGGTTATATGTTATTTATATGGTTAAGAAATAGATAATTTTTTTAAATAGCCTAAGTATCCAAATAACAAACTAATCCCATTCACCCAAGAATTCACAATATAACATGATTTTTATATCTCACTGTCATGAATTTATATCCCAGATGGAAGGAATTTAATGTTTAATTCCCATAAATTAATCTAGAAACATCCACCCAAAATATAATCAAACTATTGTTTTTTGCACATTACGTGTGACTCAAACTGTTGTGAATATTGAGTTTAAAAATAATGATCATGGAGAGAGAGAATAGGACAAAATATAGACAATTTAGACGGCTTATCTCCAAAAAAAAGGGCTTAATCATCTTGCTTCTGGAACGCGATCGATTGGAACGTTGCATTTGCGGTGAATTTGAATCCCATATCGGCAGGAAAAACACTGCCGGTTCGTATGGGGCCCAAATCACATTTTCGCAACGTAAAATTCTCACACCTTACTCTTCTTTATCTCTGTGTCTCCCTCTGGCCTGACTTTCGGTTTGAAGAAGGGTCTCGACCCGAAAAGTCACCCATTCCCTCTATCCAGAGATGCTGCCTATCCCGCTGAGTTACTCCAGCATTTTGTGTTTATCTTCGGTGTAAACCAGCATCTGCAGTTCCTTCCTACACATCCTTTGGCCCAATGCACTGATCACGATGCCAATCTAAACTACTCCTATCTGCCAGCAGTAGATCCACACTCCTCCATTCCCTGCCTTTCATGTGATAATCTAAATGCCTCTTAGAGGTTACTATCATAACTATTTTCACCATCGCCCCAGGAAGCATTGTCAAAGCATCTACCACTGTGTTGAAAGAATACTTGCCTTGCAAATCTCATCTCAGTGTTCTCCCTATCACTTTAAACCTCCACCATCACGTATTTGACATTTCCCAAGCCTGGGAACAAGACTGACTATGCATCTCATAATTTTATATTCCTCATAATATTATATTCCTCGCCCTCTGGAAGGCAACTCCGGACTGTCAAAGCTGCCACAGCCAGACATAAAAACAGTTTTTATCCACGAGTAGTTGCTCTACTCAACAGTCAAAAATCTGTAGCCTCCCTTTGATCTGTGGTTCACATGCTTGATCAATGGTATTTTATCATTAATGTTTTATTATTATTAATGTTTAGTGTTTTCTGAATCATTTGTAACTGTCACTGTATGTCATGTTGTTACTTGTGGACGGAGCACCAAGGCAAATTCCTTGTATGTGAATACTTGGCCAATAAACTTACTTACTTACTTACTTACTTACTTACTTACTTACTTACTTACTTACTTACTTACTTACTTACTTACTTACTTACTTACTTACTTACTTACTTACTTACTTACTTACTTACTTACTTACTTACTCTATTAGTCCATCCCTCAGTCCCCGACATTCAAGATGGTGGTTCACTACTATCTTCTCAAAGGAAATTAGAGATGGTCTATAAATACCTGCATGTCATACATTAACTTTGTTTGTTTTGTTTTGTTTAGTGATACAGTGCGGAAACAGGCCCTTCGGCCCTTCAGCGATCCCCGCACATTGACACTGTCCTACCACATACCCTAGAGACAATTTACAATTTACATTTATGCCAAGCCAATTAACCTACAAACCTGTGAATCTTTGGCGTGTGGGAGGAAACCAAAGGTCTCGGACAAAACCCACGCAGGTCACAGGGAGAACGTACAAGCTCCATACACACAGCAGCCGTAGTCGGGATCGAACCTGGATCTCTGGCGCTGCAAGCGCTGTAAGACAGCAACTCTACCGCTGCGCCACCGTGATGCCGTGAAAGAAGGATTATATAGTTCAGGATTGTCTTCAAAATAATTCAGTTTTCCAGGGCCCTACTCCCTCATCTTTACTATGGATGTTCCTGGGGTTACTCTACACATCTATCCCCCACCAGGGAGGTCTTAAATACCTCAGCTTTCTCCTTGACTGCAGAACCAGCCAATTTCCCTCTACCAATACACTCCGCCTAGCGGAGCTGATCCTCACCCTCAACAATTTCTCCTTCGACTCCTCCCAATTTTGTCTAGTGGGCGACTTAAGGCCCTGTCCCACTTTCCCGAGTTACTCACAAACTCTCCCAAGTTTTCCCCTTGATTCGAACTCGGGGAATGTCGGGTAATGTCGGTAGCGAGCCCGTAGGAGTCCGTAGATGTTTCGTAGCGGCTCGTAATGCCAGCCGCAGGAACTCGGGGCATCAGGTCAGTCGGGACGTTTTTCCAACATGTAGAAATATGTCCACGAGTTAATAAAATAGCCCCGAGTACCTATGGACGGCTATTACCGTAATTCTCCGAGTTCGAATCAAAGGGGAAACTCAGGAGAGTTCGTGAGTAAGTCGGGAAAGTGGGACAGGGACTTTAGGATGGGGGAGGGTTGGAGAACAGAGGGAAAGCGAGGGTTACTGGCAAGGGTAAAAATCTGATTGCATACTGGCAAGTGAAATGCACTGCGTGTGGCCGTGTTTATTTACTTCTATCCCAGAGTATATTGATAAACAGGAAGATAAATAAGCAGCTGCATGTACACGGGCCACTGGTTCACTCAACAACTAACTGCTGTGCTTGTGGACATACAAATGTCCTCCCGATATACAAATTTAAGTCAAAACAAAAGCAAGCTAATTGATCCCTCGAGCTTTCCCCAGTTATGGAGAAGATTGTGGCTGATGTTGTACATAGGGTAAGATTTCCTTGTCCTGTCCTATTATCTATTGGGTCAGGCAACTGAATCATGCTACCACAGCCTAAGAGCAGTGCTGAACTACTATCTACCTCTTTAGAGTCATAAGGGCCTGTCCCACTTGGGCGTCATTTGCATGTCATGCAGATGGCGCACAAACATTTTGTACATCCCAAAACCCTGGGGCGCCTACGTCACCATGCACCATGCACGCGTAATGTGCACCATGCGCTTCACACGTGTGTCATGCGTCATGACGTGTAAATTATGTCGCGTAAATGACACGCAAATAATGCCCAAGTGGGACAGGCCCTTTAGAGTCATAAAGTGATACAATATGGAAACAGGCCCTTCGGCCCAACTTGCCCACACCCACCAACATGTTCCAGCTACACGAGTCCTACCTGCCTGCGCTTGCTCCATATCTTTCCAACCCTGTCCTATCAATGTACCTGTCTAACTATTTATTAAACGTTGGGGTAGCCCTAGCCTCAACTACCTCCTCTGGCAGCTTGTTCCATACACCCACCACCCTTTGTGCGAAAAAGTTACCCCTCAGATTCCTATTAAATCTTTTCCCCCTCACCTTGAACCTATGTCCTCTGGTCCTCTGGTCCTCGATTCCCCTACTCTGGGCAAGAGACTGTGCATTTACCCGATCTATTCCTCTATAAGATCACCCCTCCTCCTCCAGCACTTCAAGGAATAGAGACCCAGCCTACTCAACCTCTCCCTGTAGCTCACACCCTCTATTCCTGGCAACATCCTCGTAAATCTTTTCTGAACCCTTACAAGCTTGACAATATCTTTATTATAACATGCTGCCCAGAACTAAATGTGGTCTCACCAACGTCTTATACAACTGCAACATGACCTCCTAACATCTATACTCAATACTCTGACTGGTGAAAGCCAAAGTGCCAAAAGTCTTTTTGACCACCTTGACTCTACCTGTGACTTGACCTTCAAGGAACCATGCACTTGTACTCCTAGATCCCTCTGCTCTACAACACTACCCAGAGCCCCACCATTCACTGTGTAGATCCTGCCCTTGTTAGATGTCCCAAAATGCAACACCTCACACTTCTCTGTATTAAATTCCATCAACCATTCCTCAGCCCACCTGGCCAATCGATCCAGATCCTGCTGCAAAGTTTCACAACCATCTTCACTATCTGTAAAACTACTAACGTTTGTATAATCTTTGATGTCCATCGGACTTTGCTGGCTTTACCTTGCACAAAACGCTATTACCTTATCATGTATCTATACCCTGTAAATGGATTGATGTATAGTCTTTCTGCTGACTGGCTAGCATGCAACAAAAAGGTTTTTCACTGTACCTCGGTACATGTGATAATAAACTAAACTGAACTGAACTGAACTCTAACATCCAGAAATCCATCACTCTATGTCTTGAAAGCTATCAGTGCTTAGACCTGCAGGGCTCCTAGACGGTTCGTTCCAAAGATTCACCATGCTTTGAGTGAAGATATTTCTCTTCATTTAAGTCCTCAATGGTCTACCCCTTATCTTGAGACTGTTCCTGCATCTCCACATAGAGGAAACACCCTTTCCACATTTGCCGTGAGGGGGAAGAACAAAGCAGGACCTGTCGTGGGGGGGACTGCCTTGAAGGGGTGGGGGGGGGGGGGGGGGGGAGAGCAAAGCAGAACCTGTCGTGGCAGGACCGCCTTGAGGGGGTGGGGGGGGGGGGGAGAACAAAGGTGTACCTGGTGCGGGGCATTTTGTAACTTTGTCAGTGCCCTTTATGTGGTGGCTATTTGCATACCTTGGTTATGCAAGCGAAGGATTTCACTGTAATTTATAACATGTGACAATAAAGTATTCAATTCAATTCAACGGCGGCAAATATTCCCAGAAAATATGTTACATATTGATCATTCATTTTCATGTTCCATCTTAAAAAATAAAATATACTCACACTGTAGATTCATATAGGTTACATGTAGATTGGTTACAGGTTAAACCAATTCACAGACATTTATTTTGGGTCTAGTTAGTCTTCACAGAACAAGGGGTATGAACGGCATTGTATTAACTTGTGTTACTCTTTCCACAGTCTCCACTGGGTCAACCTTTCATTATTCTCATGGCAATGTCTTGTGGAGATGTTGCTATCATAACTATCGTGATGATAATGATGATGATAATAAAGTGGGATTTGAGTGCTAATTTTATCAGCCATTTTCACACTTTGTCTTGCTGCTGTACACTTCAACTTTCATCCATCTTAGAGTGCCACGGTGGCATAGCAGTAGAGCTACTGCCTTATGGCACCAGAGACCCAGGTTCAGTCCTGACTATGGGCACTGTCTGAATGGAGTTTGTACGTTCTCCCCGTGACCTGCGTGGGTTTTCTCAGTGTTCTTCGGTTTTCGCCCGCACGCCAAAAATGTACAGGTTTGTAGGTTAAATGACATGGTATAAATGTAAAATTGTCTCTCATGTGTGTAGGATAGTGTAAGTGTGCAGGGATCGCTGGTCAGTGCAGACTCGGTGGGCCAAAGAGCCTGTTCCCATGCTGTAAACTAAACTAAACTAAACTAAACTAAACTAAACTAAACTAAACTAACCTCCTGAATAGCTGAAGTGCTATTAATACATGAATACCATGCACAATTGTGTTCTAGCTCTTCTATGCATTAGTAACTCAGTGACTGTATAATCTGTTGAGAGAGTGTAGGGTCAACTGGACAGCAGTGATCCTTGCCCTGCTACCTGCCGAGAGACCTGTACCATCTCTAGCAGGTAAGGCACTGGATAAATATCACCAAAATTGTCTCAAGTTAGGTTATTCAACAAGATAATACATACACTGATA
This sequence comes from Leucoraja erinaceus, assembly GCF_028641065.1. NCBI lineage: Eukaryota > Metazoa > Chordata > Chondrichthyes > Rajiformes > Rajidae > Leucoraja > Leucoraja erinaceus. Next base: position 126,428,027 of record NC_073378.1, on the reverse strand, counting down.
ATATCACCTGCCATCCAATGCCTACCTCCAAGTACATAGCTCTCCAACATTTTAAAAGGTTTGAAATTAATATAATCATTTAGTTTAGTTTAGTTTAGTTTAGTTTAGTTTAGTTTAGTTTAGTTTAGTTTAGTTTAGTTTAGTTTAGAGATACAGCATGGAAACAGGCCCTTCGACCCACTGGCTCCTTGCCGACCAGCGAACCCCGTACACTAGCATTATCCAAGTCAAGTCAAGTCAAGTTTATTTGTCACATACACATACGAGATGTGCAGTGAAATGAAAGTGGCAATGCTCGCGGACTTTTGTGCAAAAGACAAACAACCAAACAACCAAACAAACTATAAACACAATCATAACACACAAATTATTTTACATAATAAATAATGGAAGGAAAAACGTTCAGTAGAGTTAGTCCCTGGTGAGATAGGCGGTTACAGAATGAATGGCCTCTGGGAAGAAACTCCTTCTCAACCTCTCCGTTCTCACTGAATCGCAACAGAGGCATTTGCCTGACCATAGCAGCTGGAACAGTCTGTTGCAGGGGTGGAAGGGGTCTCTCATGATATTGTTAGCTCTGGAGTTGCACCCCCTGATGTATAGTTCTTGCAGGGGGGCGAGTGAAGTTCCATAGTGCGTTCGGCCGAACGCACTACTCTCTGCAGAGCCTTCTTGTCCTTGGCAGAGCAATTCCCAAACCAGATGGTAATGTTCCCGGACAAGATGCATTCCACCGCCGCTGCATAGAAGCACTGGAGGATCCTCGGAGACACTCTGAATTTCCTCAATTGCCTGAGGTGGTAAAGGCGCTGCCTTGCCTTACTCACGAGTGCTGAGGCGTGTGATGCCCATGTCATATCCTCGGAGATGTGGACTCCCAGATATTTAAAACAGTTCACCTTATCCACAGGATCCCCATTTATCCTCAATGGAGTGTACGTCCTCGGATGATGTGCCCTCCTAAAGTCCATGATCAGCTCCTTTGTTTTTTTGATGTTCAAGAGGAAGCTGTTATCCTGGCACCAGAGTGCTAGATCAGCCACCTCCTCCCGGTAGGCCTTCTCGTCGTTGTCTGAGATCAGGCCCACCACCACAGTGTCATCAGCAAACTTAATTATTGAATTGGAGCTGAACCTAGCCACACAGTCATGTCTGTACAGGGAGTACAATAGGGGGCTGAGGACGCAACCCTGGGGCGATCCTGTGCTCAGGGTGAGGGACTTCGATGTATTCCCTCCCATCTTGACTACCTGGGGCCTACACACACTAGGGACAATCTTGCCAATTTTACCAAAGCCATTTAGCCCACAACCCTGTACGTCTTGGAAACTGGAGCACCCGGAGAAAACCGCGCAGCCACGGGGAGAACGTACAAACTCCATACAGACAGCACCCGCAGTCAGGATCAAACCCAGGTCTCTGCCGCTGTGAGGCAGCAACTTTCACGCTGCGCCACTGTGCTGCCCTTTGACTGTTACTTTTGTACCTAAACCCAATATTTTTTGTGCATTTGTGGCATTGAAAGATTTGCTAATAAAATATTTTTCAGAACCCCTTTCAGTTGGCAGGAAGTCTTTCTCGAGCTCGTACGTAGTATGATTTTGTACTTTCATTTTCTCACCATGACCATCAGTATTCTCTGAGTTATTTGCTTTAAAACAATTCCACGCATTCCAAACTGAAGTGAAAGACTCATAATCTCATTTGTATACATCAATGTATCCTGCATGACCTGTCAATCATCTTGTCCTCTGCCTGCTAATACAAATGGAAATTCTGCTCAAGAAATATCCTTTTATTTTTGAAGATAGACACAAAATGCTGGAGCGACTCAGCGGGACAGGCAGCATCTCTGGAGAGAAGGAATGTGTGATGTTTTGGGTCGAGACCCTTCTTCAGGCTGAGAGTCAAGAGAGAGATATGAAAGTGTGAGGTATAAAAATGAGGCATCATAGGGGATGAAGTTCAAGGAAAATATGTAGATCATTGTTAGCTGGGAGAAGGTGACAACGAAGCAAACAGAGATAACATTTAATCAGGTGGACAGTCAGACTGGTCGGAGACTAGGAAGGGGGAGGGATGGAGAGAGAGAGGGAAAGCAAGGGTTACTTGAAATTACAGAAATCAATATCATACCGCTTGGGGTGCACAACGGCCGAGGGTAATGTGGGGTGTTGTTCTTCGAAATCAATAAAGTTTGTCATTGGTTTATTATTGTCAAATATCCCAAGATTCACTGAAGAGGTTTGTTTGCATGCTGTCCAGTCAAATCATACTACCCATGAGTCACACACAAGTACCACAGGTAGTGAAAATAGAAATATACGATATACCAGAGTGCAGAATGTCCTATTTCTCATTTGCTTTCTGTCAGATTATTATTGCTTCTTGAAATTCTATGTTTACTGCTGACTTGGATTAACCTGTTCACAAGACTGACGAGGAAACAAAGCTTTTAGACTCACCTGATAAACTATTCGCTTGTGGTGGTATTAGAGTTTATTGCTTTTATTAAGGTTTTGAATTTCCCCCTGGATCTCTCCTCAGCATTTGTTACTTGTAAATGTGACTGAACACACACTTCTCACTGGCCAAATCAGGGTACATGGACAAATATGAAGTGACTATTAGAGCATGTACCTCTCCGTGGATTGTCACCATGTCGTGGTGGTGAAGCTTGTGTGGTCCTGAGATCCTGAGAGTGATGCCGTCTGGAGCCATGCTCCTGGCAGGGACACCCATGACGGTACGGTCGAGGGGGAGGACTCTGACAAAGAGCAATCCAACCAAGACCTCAACGGTGGAACAGGCGGAGGACGATGGCTGACCTTAGTGGAGCGTCACAACGGCTGGGAAGGCGGATGAAGGCTGCAGCAGAAAAGGGTCTCCGGTCGTCTTGGACTCCATGCCACTGGATCCTGACACAGATCTGTCAAGGACCGTGGGGTGGCTGTCTGTGCACCAGTGTCCCCACGTTAAACAAAGTCACGCACAGGCGTCCTCCAATCGTGGAGACACCTACGGCCTAAGAAATTAGAGCACATGCAAATTTATTCATTCTTCAACGAATCATGCTCTGCATGTGCACATTATGTGCACTTGCCATATCAGGTATACATCGTTCATATCTCACGCTGCCTTGGCAAAGCTAGCAGCATAAGCAAGGACGAGTCGCACCCTGGCCACTCCCTCTTCTCCCCTCTCCCATCGGACGAAAGGTATAGAAGTGTGAAATCGCATACTTCCAGATTCAGGGTGTTATCAGGCAACTGAATCATCCTACCACAACCAGAGAGCAGTGCTGAACTACTATCTGCCTCTTTGGTGACCCTCGGACTATCCTTGATCGGACTTTGCTGGCTTCACCTTGCACTAAACATTATACCCTCATCATGTATCCACACACTGTAAATGGATCGATTGGAATCATGTATTGTCTTTCCGCTGACTAGTTAGCACGCAACAAAAAGCTTTTCACTGTACCTCGGTACGTTTGACAATAAACTAAACTGAACTTAATTAATATACACTGCAATATGATTAGTAAATGTCATTATTCTCAGTCAAAGAAGCAGAAAGGACGAGCTTGCTTAAATTATCTTTCCAAATTGCTGGGCAGCTGACTCAAATTTATATTTTATCAAGGATAAATTAAAATAAATTAGTCAGTTGTGTGGTTATTTAGTAACCGCGTATGTTGATCCCATTCCATTCTCTGAAACAAAGCAGATGTACTCCCACACTTGGCTACACAAAATCTGATAAACCATATTGCAAAGAATTATTAATTATATTTAATGACTATTAATTTTCTCTGAAAGACAAGGAAATGGATTTTAACATTACGGATGACACAAATCCAAATTCACTGAAGTTCATTCAGGCAATGGCTCTCACTGTCTGGGGCCCACGAGGCATTATGCATCTGCCTAAGCTCCCAGCCAATTTCTACATGTTATTGTCCCCAAGTTTCCGTTTTTTCTTTCAGAGACACAGCGCGGAAACAGGCCCTTCGGCCCGCCGAGTCTGCACCGACCAGCGATCCCTGCATATTAACACTATCCTACACACTCTAGGGACAATTTACACTTGTACCAAGCCAATTCACCTACAGACCTGTACGTCTTTGGAGTGTGGGAGGAAACCGAAGATCTCGGATAAAACCCACGCAGGTCACGGGGAGAACGTACAGACAAACACCCGCAGTCGGGATCGAACCGGGGTCTCTGGCGCTGAAAGTGCTGTAAGGCAGCAACACGCTGCGCCACCGTGCCGCCCTAAAGTTCTGCATATTCTAGAAAATGGAGCAGTAATAAAGATTACTGCTTGGAAAGTGAACCTTGTACCATTAGGTCCTTTCATGCTCGATACAACTTGAAACAACTGCATCAACAAAACCTGTGGCTTTGTTCTTCAAAACATTCGCTTCCTGTTGTTCATTCAATATGCATTCACTGCGCACACCAACTGGAGGGTTTCTTAAAGCAGGCCCGCTGTGGTCAAAAACATCAAAGGGTGCAAAGACCTCTGCATGCTATTTTTGGCACCGAGATCCTGTAGTGACCTTCTTTGGTAAAAGTGCCGATGGTAGTTCAAAGCAATTGCATTAGCCTGAATGCTGAACAGGGCAAACAGATCCCAGATGCCAACTGTAGTAGTGAATGGGTTAAAGCCCTATGGGTCCTTGCTTGCCTGATGACAGCTATCTTCAAGAAAGAACAAAGGTTTAAGGTGAGGGGGAAAGGATTTAATGGGAATCTGAGGGGTAACCTTTCCACACAAAGGGTGGTGGGTGTATGGAACGAGCTGCCGGAGGAGGTAGTTGATGCTGGGAATATCCCAACGTTTAAGAAACGTTTAGACAGGTGCATGGGTAGCACAGGTTTAGAGGGAAGGAGAAGGGTCTCGACCCGAAAGGTCACCGATTCATTAATTATTCATTCATTTATTATTAATGTTTCATGTTTTATGTGTCATTCCTAACACCGTACGTCATGTTGTTACTTGCGAGCGGAGCACCCAGGCAAATTTCTTGTATGTGAATACTTGGGCAAAAAAACTTATTTATTCACTCATTCATTCTATTCCTTTTCTCCAGAGATGCTGTCTGACCCGCTGAGTTGTGACAGCTTTTTGTGTCTATCCAGGTTTGGAGGGATATGGGCCACACGCTGGCAGGTGGCAGTAGTATAGCTGGGACATAGTTGGCTGGTGTGGGGAAGTTGGGCGGAAGGGCCTGTTTCCAACACTGTATGACTTGGATGACTATGATACACATCTCAAATGATGAATTCACCTCTTTATTTGTTCTGATTGCTGGACGCAGTTCCTTTAATTTTGGCTGTGGGATGCTTTTGCGTGCTTTCGCTCCCTTTGGGCTTTCAAGGAATTGACTTTGGCTCAGAAGCACAGACAAAGAATGTCTCGCAAACCCATGGTTCCTACAGCTGGTAGATCCCTGGGACAGCGTGTTCATTTAACATAGACCGCTTTTGCGTGGCGTGCAGTCACGAGAGATCTCACTATAGTGTAATATAGCAACGGCTGAAGTATGGGGAGGAACTTCCGTATTAACTAGGGAACTGAAAATAAATCATGTTACAAACGTGCTCCTACATCAACTCTACATCCTCATTGATGGTCAGCAGATGCTGAGCGGAGTAATATTTATCCTGGGAACAAGTGTAACAGAACGTAGCCAGATCGATTTCTTTTTGAAAAAACACAGTGATCAGTATTGAAGTTGTAAACCTTTCCCCTTTTTGCTGAAAGAAATTCCCTCGAGTATTTGACAGTTTCACCCTGAAGAAAAGACTATCTAGCCTCGCATCATTTTATACTTTCAGGTCATATGGTCATACAGAACAGGAGTAGAGTTAGGCCAATCGGCCCATCAAGTTTACTCCACCATTCAGTCATGACTGGTCTATCTCTCCTTCCTAACCCCATTCTCCTGCCTTCTCCCCATAACCTGATGGGCAGGAAGCAGCATGTGAGGCTGGGAAAGCACATCTCACCTGACCCTCTCCTTTACTCTCTCTTCTACACCAATGACTGCACTTCCACAGACTCCTCTGTCAAGCTTTTCAACTTTGCGGACGACACAACCCTGATTGGACTGATCCAGGATGGGGAAGAATCTGCCTACATACAGGAAGTGACACTGTTGGTGCCCTAGTGCCTTTGTAACAGCCTGGAGCTCAATGCTCTTAAGACAGTGGAATTGATTGAAGACTTTAGGAGAGATCCCCCTCCCCTCCCCTCCCCCCCACTCACCATCAACAAAGCCATCGTAGAGTCTGTCCTCACCTTCTCCATCATGGTCTTGTTTGGCTCAGACACCAAGCACGACATCCGGAGGCTGCAGCGCATCGTTCCATCCGCCAAGAAGGTTATTGGCTGCAACCTTCCCCCCATTGACGAACTGTACACTGTAAGGGCCAGGAAGCGAGCGGGTAAACATAGAAACATAGAAACATAGAAATTAGGTGCAGGAGTAGGCCATTCGGCCCTTCGAGCCTGCACTGCCATTCAATATGATCATGGCTGATCATCCAACTCAGTATCCCGTACCTGCCTTCTCTCCATACCCCCTGATCCCCTTAGCCACAAGGGCCACATCTAACTCCCTCTTAAATGTAGCCAATGAACTGGCCTCAACTACCCTCTGTGGCAGAGAGTTCCAGAGATTCACCACTCTCTGTGTGAAAAAAGTTCTTCTCATCTCGATCATCTCTGACCCCTCTCACCCTGGACACAAACTCTTTGAAGCACACCATTCTGGAAGGCGACTCCGGACTGTCAAAGTTGCCACAGCAAGTCATAAAAACAGCTTTTTTTCCCACAAGCAGTAGTTGTACTCAACAACAATAAGTCTGTAGCCTCCTTTTGCACTGGTATTTTATTTCATTCTTCACATGTTGAAATTATAATGTTTTATTTTTAATTGTCTACTGTACTGTGTATCGTGTTGTTACTTGCGAGCAAAGCACCAAGGCAAATTCCTTGTATATATACATAGTTGGCTAATAACATGTATTCAATTCAATTCAATTCAATAAAATGTATTCAATCCAATTTATTCAATTCAATTCAATTCAACCTCAGACACCTACACTAATCAAAAATCCATCTATCTCTCTCAGCCTTAAAAATATTAGCTTACTTGGCCTCCACAGCCTTCTGTGGCAGTGAATTCCACAGATTTACCACCCTCTGACTAAAGACATTTCTCTTCATCTCCTTCCTAAAAGAATGTCCTTTAATTCTGAGGCCTCTAGTCCTTGACTCTCCCATTATTGGAAACATCCTCTCCACATCCACTCTATCCAAGCCTTTCACTGTTCTGTACGTTTCAATGAGGTCCCCCCTCATTCTTCTAAACTCTAGTGAGTACAGGCCCAGTGCCGTCAAACGCTCATCATAGGTTAATCTACTAATTCCTGTGATCATTCTTGTAAACCTCCTCTGGACCGTCTCCAGCGTCACACGTCCTTCCTCAGATATTCCTCAGGTGCATATCCAGAGCCAGCAACATTATGGGGGCCCCTACCACCCCAGCAATGGACTGTTCCAGCTGCTACGGTCAGGCAAACGCCTCTGGTGTCATGCCGTGAAAACAGAGAGGATGAGACGGAGTTTCTTCCCGCAGGCCATCAGGACTGTAAACTTACCAGGGACTAATTTACTGTTCTGTTGTGTCTTTTGTAAAAAAAATATTTTCTAACATGTAAATACTGATTCTGTTCTATTCTGTTCTGTAGTTTTTGCACAATCCGCAGGCATTGTCACTTTCATTTCACTGCACATCTTGTTTGTGTATAATAATAATAATAATAATAATAATAATAAACTTTATTACGGACTCAAGGTCCAGACACGGGGCAACATTACATTAAAAAATGCATTGCATATTAAATATCATTAATGTATATAAAATCATGGTATATCACATAAAAACATCACAATTTATATTTAACAAAAATTCACAATACTTAAGTTAAAAATCCAGATTAAAAGATGATCAATGTCCTACAACGAGACAACAATACCAGTGTCTCCACAACTGGGATTCGTAGCATGTAGTGCTAACCCTTATGTTTGTCAAGGCCACAATAAGCACATTTTTAGAGTCATTTATCCTGCAAATGAATTTATACATGTGGTGTCTTAGGATAGCTTCAAAAGTACTGACTCCTGCAGCCACAAACATATTACTGGCACTACACCATCTAGGTTGCCTTAGCAGTGTTCTCATGGCATCGTTATATGCCACCTTTAGTCTCAGCAAACTTGTGTTTCCATAGTTCAACCACAGGTGCGCAGTGTAGAGTGGTGTGCAGTATGCTCTAAATAGCGACATCTTCACCACATCTGCACATGCACCAAATTTACGCAAGAGGATATTCGCCTGTGCATATAGCATGTGTCGTTGCCTATAAATATCCTCATCATCTGTCATATGTTCTGTAATAATATGCCCTAGATATTTTATCTTATTACAGACACTAAGATTGTTGTCAGACAATTTAAAAACAGGATATTTTAGGCATTTATCCTCTTTGGTTCTACAGACCATAACAGCACTCTTACTAGCATTATATTTAATGTTATGTTCCACACCATACACAGAACATATAGTAAGGAGCTGCTGGAAACCAGCGCTAGATGAACCAAAGACCACAAGATCATTTGCATACATAATATGGTTCACTAAAATATTACCAATCACGCACCCAGTGTTACAGGCTGTCAAGTGTTTAGACAGATCATCAATATATAGATTAAAAAGGACTGGGGACAAAATTCCCCCTTGTCTAACACCATTGCTAACCCCAAATGGGGCTGAGACCCTATTGCCCCATTTTATTTGCATAGTCTGGTGGGCATACCAGTAGGCCAGAATTCTCACAATGTATTCAGGCACCCCTCTTTGACTCATTTTACCAAACAGCTTTCTGTGATTAACACGGTCAAAGGCGTTGGAAGCATCAATAAAGCACATAAGGATTGAAGAGTTTTTGCCTCTATATTTGTTTACAATCTCCTTTAGGGCATATATGCATAAGTCAGTGCCATGTTTAGCTTTAAAGCCAAACTGGTTATCTGTGGAATTAACAAACTCATTTATTCTATCCAGCAGAACTCTTTCTAATACTTTTGACAATATGCTGGCTAAAGTTATGGGCCTGTGACAAATAAAGTTGACTTGACTCGATATGGTGCCCAAAATTGCTCACACTCTTCCAAATACACCCTCAAGCTCACCCTTAACCTCTGACTTTTATTCACTGGAAATAATCCACATTTGTCCAACCTTTCTACACAGCTAATACTCTCATATCATAAATCACTTAAACAGGTCTTTTGACCCAACTCATCTTAGAGGCCACCAAGATACTTGTCTACGCTCATTCCATTTGCCTGTGTTCGACCCATATCACATGAAATATTTCCTATCCAGGTTTTTTTTTTTAATGTGGTTATTGAACTTCTCTCAAGCACTTCCTCCAGCAACCAAAAGAAAATGTAATGACCACGGTGAGGGTTTGGCTGAGTGGACACAACTTGCATTGATCACAGGAACAGAACTGAGTGCAATCACAATAATTAAAGAGAGCGATATGTGAATAACATAATGAACGCTGTGACTTTGCCATTGGGGAATTGTCTTCTTATTAATGGGAGTACTATTAAATGAGAGCAATTACAACATCTCTATGGGTCGACTCCATTACCGTACATATTTGGAACTCTGCATCTGCCAGACTCTGATATTGCCTTTTACGCTACGGTCTGAGTGATCTTCACCAGAAAACCTCATCCCGCTGATCAGAAACTGCTCCATGCCTGTCATCGCCCTCTATTTCTCACACTTTCAACAGTGAATGTTACACCTAAGGATATCAAAGAGGAATCTGGTTTTGTATTTCACAGGGTCCTCGCCTGTATGCAGCAGAGACTTCAAGGAGATGAAATTGATTCACCTATAGAGAGAAGACTTGGAGAAATGAATGGCCAACATATGGGTAATGTTTCAATCTCATTTCCTGAGTCCGACGGGATATTTTTTTGGAATGTGCCATTTCATTTATTCCGGGTTACTCTGACATTCACATGAATTCCCTATTATATCCTGCCCTAAGGAGGTAATGTTTGGCTGAGCAGTTATTTTCAGAGGATGTGGAGAGGAGGATGTTTCCACTGGTGGGAGAGTCTAGGACTAGAGGTCAGCCTCAGAATTAAAGGACATTCCTTTGGGGATGAGATGAGGAGGAATTTCTTTAGTCAGAGAGTGGTGAATCTGTGGAATTCCTTGCCACAGAAGGGTGTGGGGGCCAAGGCATAGATTCTTGATTAGTACGGGTGTCGGGGGTTATGGGGAGAGGGCAGGACAATGGGGTTAGGAGGGAGAGATAGATCAGCCACGATTGAATGGCGGAGTAGACTTGATGGGCCGAATGGCCTAATTCTGCTCCTATCACTTGACCTTCTGATATTGAGATACAATGTTGCTGTGTGGTGTTTCGGTCCGGTTTTCATGAGACTGAAATCAGTTGAATGGGAATCAGGTATGTTCGACACCAGACAGGCAATCCCCTCCAATGGACTACCATTAGCCTGTACAGGCCCTAGTTGGGTATGTTGATGGAGGTTTCACCATACAACCTCTCCAACCCAATTATCAAACCCAGTTAGAAGCAGGTTCTCCCTTCTTCCATAACAAATCTCCAACAAAATTGTAACCAGGAGTGAATGTGAACTGTGAAAATGACAAATGCGTACTTTTGATTCTGTGGCTTTATGGTGTTTGCCTGGGCTGTTAGCATCAGTTTTGACAGATTGAGCATTAATTCATATAGTCTGCACACAACGCTGAGGGTTTGTCATTCATATTATCGACTAGGCAGCGAAGTTGGAATTTTGCTTCCCCTCCCTCTCTCTGAACAGTTCTCTGCATTCAATAGATTTGTTGCGGTGCACGTAATGCCAGCTCCATGACCTTCATTATGATCCCCTGCCCTTGACTTGCTTTACTTATCCACAGTAGTGTCCCCCAGTTTGAAGGCATACACTAGCTTGTGATTATTGACAAGTTCCTTTTTAACGGCAGCTCTTCACGAGTTCAGATATTGCATTAAATTATTAATAATCAAGCTGCATTAAATTATTTAGTTGATTGCAACTGTCTGAAGTGTGTCCACAAAATGAATCAACATTAGTGTCAAATGTTATTGCTTGCGCAAGATGTAAGTAGTGCAGGATGCAATGTTAAGTTTACACTGTCCATGAGGAATTCAACCTGATTTAAATCTAGCTTTGTGTCAGTGAAACAATAAATATGATATATTGCTCAGCAGAAGGTTTTAATGAAATGTGATGTGTTACCTTTCCAAAATGACCTTAAGTAATACTCAAAGGAAATATAGCAGTCAAAGCACTTGAGGTACTCTTTATAACCCCTTTTTATGCTATTCTAAGAATGCAACAAACATTCTCTATAAAAAGAAGGATAATCACCCCTTCACCTAACACAGTTGTACTTTGAAGATAGACACAAAAATCTGGAGTAATTCAGCGGGTTTGGCAGCATCCCTGGAGAAAAAGAATAAGTGACCTAAAGAAAGGTCTTGCCCTGAAACGTCCCCTATTCCTTTTCTCCAGGGATGCTGCCTGTCCCGCTGAGTTACTCCAGCTTTTTGTGTCTATCTTTGGTTTAAACCAGCATCTGCAGTTCCTTCCTACACAGTTGAACTTTGCCTGCTGATTTAAGATTGCAACCAGAATGGACAGTCCATGAAGTTAACACACAAATGCCTTTGTAAGTGAATTTATTGAATGACAATAAATCCTGAGCTTGCCCGCACTCCAACATCCGATGGATAAATATAAAATTCTGGTATGTGCCTTCAAACATTCTACATTTGAGGAATGCATATAAACTTGAATGTTAGTCCTACCTCAGTGCTGCACAACATTATGAGTTCAATCCATAAAGGGGCTGTCCCACTTGGGCGAGTTTAGAAAAGTTTGAAAAAATGACATGTTGAAGACCTCCTTCGACTATGTAGAAGACCTCCTTCGACCTTTTTCGACTATGTTGAAGACCAGCTTCGACTAGCTATGACTAGCTACGACTAACTTTGGGAAAATCGGACACCGAATAGTGGAGAGTGAAGACGACCTCCTTCGATCTCCTTCGACCTCCGTTCGACTTCCCTTCGACTTTGATGTAGACTATCTACGACTACCTTTGATTACCTTAGACTACCCTCAATTACCTACGACTAACATGCCGACCTATTACGACCTACTATGACCTACTACGACTAAACCTACGAGTAAAAAAGGTATCAATTTTTTCAATGGCGACCTTTATTTACTCGTAGGCATTTTTTAACACATTGAAAAAAACGCCGCGACCTAGCTGAGGCCTCGAGTAAGCGGAGACCACTCTCAAGCATGAAGAAGAATTACGAAGACCTTCTACGACCTCGTGTCGACCATGCTGAGAGTATGAGTGGAGGGCAAACTCACCAGAACTCGCGGATTAGGTCGCCCAAGTGGGACAGGTCCTTAAGGGCAGCCACGGTGGCACAGCAGTAGAGCAGCGCCAGAGACCCGGGTTCGATTACAACCACAGGTTAATTGGCTTGGTATAAATGTAAATTGTCCCTAGTGTGTGTAGGGTAGTGTTAATGTGCGAGGATCGCTGGTTGGTGCGGACTCGGTGGGCCGAAAACTAAACTAAACTAAAATAATTCAGAGCCTAATATCAGAGATGTATTGTGGCTAAAATATACTGTTGATTATCCCATCTTTTGGATAACATTTTAATCTGAGCTTCTATTATCGTGGGCAACGTTTAGCCCATTAAATTAAAAAAACAGATTGAATAAAGTGAAGATAGACACAGAATACTGGAGTAACTCAGCGGGACAGGCAACATCTCTGGAGAGAAGGAATGAGTGACGCTTTGGGTTGAGACCCTTCCTCAGGCCTCTTCGACCTAAAAGGTCACCCATTCCTTCTTTCCAGAGATGCTGCCTGCCTCGCTGAGTTACTCCAGCTTTCTGTGTCTATCTTTGTTTAAACTAGCATCTGCAGATCCTTCCTATACATTAACTAAAGTGGTGATGGGTTTTGCTAAGACATGGCTTTTATTTCAGATTTTGATTGCATGTTCACCATATAACATGAGTTGTACTTCATTGGGTTTGAGATATCCTGCAGTCAATGTCCTACCTATATTACAGCATGTTTGCAATAAGCAAATAAATAATGAACAACACAAGCATTCTCCTCGTTCCATTTTCTAAACATTTGCTCTGATGCTATTAACTTATAGATGCTGAGAATCAGGAAGATAAATGGCGAGTAAATATTTATTTTACATCTGCAAATGAGGGCATTCATATTAATGTAGCGGAACAGGCAGCATCTCTGGATTTAAGAAATGGCTGACATTTTGGGTCGAGACACTTCTTCAGGCTGAAGAAAGGTCAAGACTCAAAAGGTCACCCATTCCTTGTCTCCAGAGATGCTACCTGACCCGGTGAGTTACTCCAGCATTTTGTGTCTATCTTCGGTTTAATCCACCATCTGTAGTTCATTCCTACTATGATGGCTGCCAATGTTAGATGCAGTTGTGTTTGATACAACAATGATTTGTGCACTTTGCAGTAAAATTGCAGATAATATCTAATACATTGTTGTGCATTATCTTCATGCTAACCAACCTTCCACCCCACCAATTCCATCTACACTCCAGCACAATGGCGGCATGGTGGCACAGCAGTAGAGTTGCTACCTCACAGCACCAGAGACTTGTTCGATCCTGATTACTGTTTCTGCTCCTTTTCATCTTTTTTCATCTTTTATCGGCGTGTAATTTTTCTTTGCTTTTGGTATCAATTACGGAATCAAGGGATATGTGGGATACTGATTATGGATGATCAGCCATGAGCATATTGAATGGCGGTGAGGATGGATGGCCTACTCCTGCACCTATTTTCTATGTGTATATGTTCCTAAAGCCCCTGTCCCACTTAGGAGACCTAAACAGCAACCTCTGGTGACCTTGCCCGCCACCCAAAAAAAAATCAAGGTGGTGGTGACCTGCAACCTCCTACTACCTCCCACGCATAAGTTGAAAACATTCCTCGACTATGAAGAAAACCGGTTTCGACAAGACCTGCGACAAAAAAATTATCGATTTTAAAAACGGCAACGTATTTTTAGTCAAGGCCGGTTTTAATCATGATGAAAAAATAGCAGCAACCTAGATGAAGCCTCGGCCACGCGGAGACCACTTTCGACCATTAGGGAGAGTGACCAAAACCTTCGGTGACCTCATGGAAACCTTGGGTGGAGGGCAAGGTCACCAGAGGTTGCTGTTTAGGTCTCGTAAGTTGGACAGGGGCTTAATTCAACTTTTCGGGATTGGGAAATTCCAGAATGAGAAAAGGTTATTGAATACCATAAACTATGTCTTCAGACTTCAGAATGTCGACCTCGTTCTATCGCCATCTACTTTATAAATCAAGTGCCTTTATTTCTGCTGCTCCTTCCAAAACTAACGTGGCAAGTTGAACAAAACAACCCTTACCCTATTTCTAAACAGAATTTCCCTTTTTCATAATAACAAATGAATCAAAATTCTTCCCCCACCTTAGTAATCGTACTAGTTTCACTATCGTCCTTCTTAGTTTCACTGTTTGTATCCACCCATTGTCACCTAGTCCACAGCCAACAATAGACCATTGTGGGCTCCACCTTTCCTTGATCTGACTTTGATTTGTTCTTTTCATACCTTCATTTGTCTGAAGAAGGGTCTCAACCCGAAACGTCACCTATTCCTTTGCTCCATAGATGCTGCCTCGCCCGCTGAGTTTCTCCAGTATTTTTGTTTACCTTCATTTGTTCTTTGTCCCTTTCCAGATCTCCAGTCTCCCACTTCCCTGACTCCCAGTCTGAAAAAGGGTTTAACTCGAAACATCATCTTTAGTTAAGTTTAGTTTTAGTTTAGCGATACTGCAGGGAAACAGACCCTTCTGCCCATCGAGTCCGCGCAGACCAGTGATCCCCGCACACTTACACTATCCTACAAACACGAGGGACAATTTACAATTATACCAAGCCAATTAAAATACAAACCGGTCAGTCTCGAGGATGAAACCGGAGCACCCGGTGAAAACCCACGCAGGTCACGGGGAGAACGTGCAAACTCCGTACAGACAGCACCCTTTAATGTCAGGGGTGACCCTGGTCTCTGGCGCTGTGAGGCAGCAACTCTATTGCTGCGCCACCTTTTCCTTTGCGCACTATTCCTTCTCGCCAGAGTTGCTGTCTGACCCGTTGAGTTACTCCAGCATTTTGTGGTGTCAAAGAAACACTGTTACAGGGATACTATGGGTGGCACAGTGGTGCAGCAGTAGAGTTGCAATTGTCCCTCGAGACCCAGGTTCGATCCCGACTACGGGTGCTATCTGCATGGAGTTTGCACGTTCTCTCCGTGACCGCGTTGGTTTTCTCCGAGATCTTCGGTTTCCTCCCACACTCCGAAGACATACAGGTTTGTAGGTTATTTGGCTTGGTGTAAATGTGAAAATTGTCCCTAGTGTGTGTAGTAGGATAGTGCTAGTGTGCGAGGATCGCTGGTCGGCGCGGACTCGATGGGTCGAAGGGCCTGTTCCCGCGCTGTATCTCTAAACTAAACTAAACTAAACTTTGTTGGTTTTACGTAAGCCTTGAAGGAGAAATATCTTCTAAAGAAGGGTCTCAACCCGAAACTTCAAACATTCCTTCTCTCCAGAGATGCTGCCTGCTTCGCTGAGTTACTCCAGTACTTTGTGTCTATCTTTGGTTTAAACCAGCATCTGTAGTTCCTTCCAACACAGGAGAAATATCATTATGTGCATAAAAATATAATGGGCCTTTTGGCAGGATCATGAACTTTAGGCTCTCAGCATGCAAGCGTGCATAAGCATGCATTAACAGCAAAAGCTGCCAAAGAACTATGAACTTTACTGCATGATTATCCTGCATGACGAGTGCTCTTCAAACAGCTGGACGCAGAGGGAATTGCTGTTTCAGCTAATGGAGCTGATATGGAGCAGGTCTGCCAGATTGTGGCAGGTGAACAATAGTGACTGGCATCACATGCCTCAGGGCACGAGGACCTCATGCTGTCAGACGTCAACAAAGAAAGCAGAGCATTAAGCAGCCAGGGACCCTCAGCTTCCACCCTGGACTACAATATGGAGTCATCCAAGATGAATCACGTTTCCCCAGCTGGAATCCACAACCGAAGTCTGTCTATGGAAGATAGGGGCAGAAAATGTTGGAGTAACTCAGCGGGACTGGCAACATCTCTGGAGGGAAGGGAATAGGTGACGTTTTGTGTCGAGACCCTTCTTCAGACTGGTCAGGGGATAGGGAAAGGAGAGATATAGACGACGATGTAGAGAGATAAGGAACAATAGACAATAGACAATAGATAATAGACAATAGGTGTAAGAGTAGGCCGTTCGGTCTTTCGAGCCAGCACCACCATTCAATCTGATCATCCATATCATTACCCCGTTCCAGCCTTCTCCCCATATCCCCTGACTCCACAATCTTTAAGAGCACTCTCTCTTGAAAGTAATCCAGAGAACCGGCCTCCACCGACCTCTGAGGCAGAGAATTCCACAGACTCACAACTCTCTGTGAGGAAAAGTGTTTCCTCGTCTCCGTTCTAAATGGCTTACCCCTTATTCTTAAACTGTGGCCCCTGGTTCTGGTCTCCCCCAAAATCGGGAACATGTTTCTGCCTCTGGTGTGTCCAAATCCTTAACAATCTTATATGTTTCAATAAGATATCCTCTCATCCTTCCAAATTCCAGAATATACAGGCCCAGTGACTCCATTCTCTCAGCATATGACAGTCCCGCCATCCCGGGAATTAACCTTGTAAACCTACGCTGCATTCCCGCAATAACAAAAATGTCCTTCCTCTAATTAGGGGACCAAAACTGCACACAATACTCCAGGTGTGGTCTCCCTAGGGCTCTGTACAACTGCAGAAGGTCCTCTTTGGTCCTATACTCAACTCCTCTTGTTATGAAGGCCAACATGCCATTCGCTTTCTTCACTGCCTGCTGTACCTGCATGCTTACTTTCATTGACTAATGAACAAGGACCCCCAGATCCCGTTGTACTTCCCCTTTTCCCAACTTGATGCCATTTAGATAATAATCTTCCTTCCTGTTTTGTTACCAAAGTATGTAACCTCACATTTATCTGCATTAAACTTCAACTGCCATGCATCTGCCCACTCCCCCAACCTGTCCAAGTCACCCTGCATTCTCATAGCATCCTCCTCACAGTTCACACTGTATCATCTGCAAATTTGCTAATGTTACTTTGAATCCCTTCATCCAAATCATTGATGTATATTGTAAATAGATGCGGTCCCAGCACCGAGCCTTGCGGTACCCCACTAGTCACTGCCTGCCATTCTGAAAGAGACCCGTTAATCCCTACTCTATGTTTCCTGTCACTCTACCCCCAATATCATGTGCCCTAATTTTGCCCACTAAACCCCTATGTGGGACCATATCAAATGCTTTCTGAAAGTCCAGGTACACTACATCCACTGGCTCTCCCTTGTCCATTTTCCAAGTTACATCCTCAAAAAATTCCAGAAGATTAGTCAAGCATGATTTCCCCTTCGTAAATCCATGCTGACTCGGGCCGATCCTGTTACTGCTATCCAAATGTGCCGCTATTTCATCTTTTATGATTGACTCCAGCATCTTCCCCACCAATGAATGAAAGATATGCAAAAATAGTAACAAGGATAAAGGAAACAAGCCATTGTTAGCTGTTTGTTGGGTGAAAACGAGAAGCTGATGCGATTTGGGTGGGGGAAGGATGGAGAGAAAGGGAATGCCGGGTTAGAGAATCTATATTTATATCACTGGGCTGCAAGCTGCCCAAGTGAAATATAAAGTGCATATTTAAAAGGACCAGCAGATACTGGTTTACACCAAAGATGGACACAAAATGCTGAAGTAACTCAGCAGGGCAGGCAGCGTCTCTGGAGAGAAGGAATGGGTGACATTTCAGGTTGAGACCCTTCCTCATCCTATTATTGAAACTGCCAAAGCTGGATTGGAGAAGCCCTGACTCTCAGTCTGAAGAAGGGTCTCGAAACTAAACCTCACCCATTCCTTTTCTCCAGAGATACTGCCTGTCATAATGTCATACGGCCATAAGGTCATAAGTGATAGGAGCAGAATTATGCCATTCGGACCTAATCTACTCCATCAAATCTACTCCATCATTCAAGAGCTCATGAGTTTAAGAGTTCAAGAGAGTTTTATTGCCATGTGTCCCTGATAGGACAATGAAATTCTTTCTTTGCTTTAGCACACCAGAACATAGCAGGCACGAATACCGAACAGATCAGTGTGTCCATATACCATTAGATAAATATATACACACATGAATAATTAAACTGATAGTGCAAATAACAGATTATAGGCTATTAATGTTCAGATTTCTGTCCGAGCCGAGTTTAATAGCCTGATGGCTGTGGGGAAGTAGCTATTCCTGAACTTGGTCGTTGCAGTCTTCAGGCTCCTCCTGAACCTTCTACCTGAAGGTAGTGGGGTGATGAGTGTATGGCCCGGATGGTGTGGGTCCTTGCTGATGTTGCCAGCCTTTTTGAGGCAGCGACTGCGATAGATCCCCTCGATGATCGGGAGGTCAGAGCCGATGATGGACTGGGCAGTGTTTACCACTTTTCGTAGTCTTTTCCGCTTCATGGCTGATCTACAGTATCTCTCCCTCTGCCTTAATTATCCCTTGGAGAGCATGTCCTAGACTCCAACCATACTCTGAAAAAAAATCTACTCACTTCTGAAGCCAATACCTTCAACCCATGCCCTCTTGTTTTATACACTTGCACTATGGAGAAATGTTACTGGCTTTCCAGGTATTTAATAACCTCAATTCAGATTCCCCTCAGCATCCTCCACTCCAAGGGAAACAATTCTGATGAGGGATTACTGTGTAATTCAGCAGGACAGGCAGCATCTCTGGAGAGAAGGAACGGGTGACGTTTCGGATCGAGATCCTTCTTCAAATTCAAGAATCAGATAGGGGATTTGAGGTCAGGTCAGGGGATTTGAGGAGAAAGCAGGAGAATGGGGTTAAGAGGGAGAGATAGATCAGCCACGATTGAATGACGAATTGCAAGTCAACACAGTGGTCACAATCCAACATCATCCCCGTCCCCAAATCTGGTAGCCTGAACAAGACTGACCACTATCGTGGCTTCATCCTGACATGTGTCTTGGTCAAGGTCTACAACTGCTTGATTCACAACTGGATTAGGGCTGCTATCGACCCGAAGCTACGTTACAATCAGAATAGCTTCAGAGAGAAGAGGAACACGGTCCTTGCCTCCGAAGAATCATTGAGGAGGTGAAGAATAACAACCTGCCGTCGGTCCTAACCTTCATAGACTTCAAGAATGCATTTGACTCGATTCACCGATGCAAAATGATGAGGATTTTGAAGGCTTAGAGCCTCCTCAGTCTCCTTAGAGCCATTGAGGATATATACTTGGGCACCATGGCCAAGCTTGTCACCCCGGATGGCGAGAGCAAAGTGTTCAAGATCCTCGCGGGGGTCTTGCAGGGCGACACGCCGGCACCCTTTCTCTTCGTCATTGTCCTTGATTATGCCATGAGGCAGGTGCTCAAGGAACATGAGGACTGAGGCTTCACAATCACCCCAAGGCATTCGAGAAGAAGCGGGCCAGTCAACTTGTCAGACCTCGACTTCGCTGATGCCATCGTCCAGCTGTCAGACCAGATTAGGGAGGCACAGGAGCCGCTCGGCAGGGTGGAGACGGAGTGCGAGAAAGTGGGCCTCCACCTCAATGCCAAGAAGACGGAGTACATGGCGTACAATGTTGGTGACCATGAGCCTCTCAAGACCAGTGGCGGTGCATCTCTCAAGGAAATGGAGGACTTCAAGTACCTGGGAGCGGGGATGTAGAGCTCGGAGAATGACATCAAGGTCCGCATGGAAAGCGCTCGCATGTAAGCCTTCAATAACATGGGGAAAATCTGGACGTCTCGGATGTCCAAGGGTCTCAAACTGAGATTCTTCCATGCATCTGTAGAAACCATATTATTGTACGGGTGTGAGGCATGGACTCTCACTCGAGCACTGTCCAAGTCTCTCGATGGTACCTACACCCAAATGCTCAGAAAAGTTCAAAATGCCGGTTGGAGGGACCACATCACCAACGCCCAGCTCTATGGGGAGATTCCACCTCTGACCGAGAAGATCAGGTGGAGAAGGATGAGGCTCGCTGGTCACTGCCTCCGCCACCCAGACATGCCGGCAAACAAAGTTGTGCCGTGGGAACTTACCCATGGAAGACGTGACCCGGGACGGCCAATCATGATGATGCTGAGGACGTTGATGGAAGATGCATGTGTAGAGACAAAAGAGGAGCTCGCCAGCTGCATGGAGGACAGAGATGTGTGGTGCGTCCGTCACCGTGCCCGTCGGAAACCAGCACCGCTGCATCGCTAATGTTGTCAACGATGATTAATGTCTGATGATGATAGATAAACTCGCCCACAGTAGGTGAATCGAGGATCAGAGGATATAGGTTTAAGGTGAAGGGGAAAAGATTTAATAGGGATCTGAGGGGTAACTTTTTCACACAAAGGGTGGTGGGTGTATGGAACAAGCTGTCAGAGTAGGTAGTTGAGGCTGGGACTATCCCAACATTTAAGAAAAAACAGTTGGACAGGTACATGGATGGGACAGGTTTGGAGGGATATGGACCAAACACAGGCAGGTGTGGCTAGTGTAGCTGGGACACATTGGCCGGGATGGGCAAGTTGGGCCAAAGTGCCTGTTTCCACACTGCATCACTCTATGACGCTAACACTAGTACTTTTGTCAGACACTGTTTCCTCTTCGTGAAGTCATGCTGACTTGGCTTAAATTAATTCTGATTTTCCAAAAGTTCTGCTATTACTTCCTTAATAATTGATGCTTATGTTTTTCCAGATATAGATGTCAGGCTAACTGGCTGATAGTGACCCATTTTTTGTCTTCCTCTCTTTGTGAATCAGGGTCACATTGGCACGTATTCAATCCTCTGGCACCTCTACAGGATCTCAGGATTGTTTGATGATTTTAATTCATGCATCCAGAATCTCTCGATTCTAGGGTCGTTACCCATTCAGGCCAGTGGTCTTATCTACCTATAGACCCATTAGTTTGCCTCCAGTGCCAAGTGAATGGTGATGGCATTTTACTCCTCCTCAGTATATTTCGTCACGTTTGGAATTCTTCGTGAGTAACTGTGACATACATGCAGAAAGTATTAATTTTGAGTCCCAAAGAATATTTTGCAATTGCAAATTCCAATTAACTCTTGGCTTTCAGATATAGGTCTACTGCATTGTGCCGTTAATGAATGAATTAATTTAAACGATGGACGAGTGGGCATTAGAATATTGTAGTGCAGGGGCTTATTCATTTTCATTTTTACACCAATATCCCCAACAATGTCTTTGGGAGCATAAGGTGCAGAAAATCACGAGAGGAATAGATCGGGTAGATGCACAGAGTTTCTCATCCAGAGTAGGTGAATCAAGGACCAGAGTGCATAGGTTTAATGTGAAGGCGAAAAGATTTAATAGGGACCTGAGGGGTAACTTTTTCACACAAAGGGTGGTGGGTGTATGGAACAAGCTGTCAGAGGAGGTAGTTGAGGCTGGGACTATCCCGACATTTAAACAACGATTGTACAGGTACATGGATAGGACATGTTTGGAGGGATATGGACCAAACGCGGGCAGGTGTGACTAGTGTAGCTGGGACATGTTGGCCGGGGTGGGCAAGTTGGGCCGAAGTGCCTTTTTCCACACTGTATCACACTATGACTCTAACTCTAGTACTTTTGTCAGACACTGTTTCCTCTTCGTGAAGCCATGCTGTCTTGGCTTAAATTAATTCTGATTTTCCAAAAGTTCTGCTATTACTTTCTTAATAATTGATGCTTATGTTTTTCCAAAAATAGATGTCAGGCTAACTGGCTGACAGTGACCCATTTTTTGTCTTCCTCTCTTTGTGAATCAGGGTCACATTGGCTCATTTTCAATCCTCTGGCACTTCTACAGAATCTCAGGAATGTGTGAAGATTTTAATTCATGCATCCAGAATCTCTCGATTCTAGGGTCATTACCCATTCAGGCCAGTGGTCTTATCTACCTTTAGACCCATTAGTTTGCCTCCAGTGCCAAGTGAATGGTGATGGTATTTTACTCCTCCTCAGTATATTTCAGTAGATTTAGCCGTCTCCATGAGTCAAAGACAACCAGACAATGTCTTTGGGAGCAGAAGGACCAATATTTATATCACTTGCCAAATAAAAAGAAAACCTAAGAGCATTGATTACAAGAAACAAGAAGAGGAATAGGCCATGCCTGCACTTTGTGCATTATTTAAGGTCATGGCTCATCTTCCATATCAGCAGCATTTTTCAGCACATGGAACATAGAATGTTACAGCACATCATAGGAACAGGCCTTTCAGCTCACAATGTCTGTGCTGAACATGATGCTAAGTAAAACTCATCCCTTCTCCCTGCATCTGCTCCATATCCCTCCATTCCCTGCACATTCATGTGCCTATCTAAACCCCTCTTAAACACCACCATGCACCAGAACGTATAAGGCATGATTAGTAAATTTGCAGGTGACATTATAAGTTTGTGGTATTGTAGATAGTGAAGATGGTTGTCAAAATTTGGAGCGGGATCTAGATCGGCTGAGCAAGGAGGATAAGGAATGGTTGATGGCGTTTAATACAGGGAAGTGCACTGTGTTACAGTTTGGGAAGTCTAGTCAAGTCAGGACCTACGCGGTGAATGAAAGGCTCTGGGGAGTGTTGTAGAGCAGAGCAATTCAGGAGAGCAGGTACATAGTTCCTAGAAACTAAAATCATAGTTAGATAGGGTGGTGCAAAATCATGAGAGGAATAGATCGGGTAGATGCACAGTGTCTCTTGCCCAGAGTAGGGGAATCGATGGCCAGAGGGCATAGGTTCAAGGTGAAGGGAAAAAAAATTAATAGGAATCCAAGAGGTAACTTTTTCACACAAAGGGTGGTGGGTGTATGGAACAAGCTGCCAGAGAAGGTTGTTGAGGCTGAGACTATCCTAACATTTAAGAAACAGTTGGTCAGGTACATGGATGGAACAACTTTGGAGGGTTATGGGCCAAGCACAGGCAGGTGGGACTAAGGTAAATGATGGCCGGTGTGGGCGTCAAGGCAGGACCTATGTGGTGCCGAAGGGCTCTGGAGAGTGTTTCCACAATTGTATCATAGTTCTAGAAACTAAAATCATAGTTAGATAGGGTGGTGCTCATGAGAGGAATAGATCGGGTAGATGCACAGGTCTCTTGCCCAGAGTAGGGGAATCGATGGCCTTGATCAGTCAGGGTATAGGAATCCGAGAGGTAACTTTTTCACACAAAGGGTGGTGGGTGTATGGAACAAGCTGCCAGAGATGGTTGTTGAGGCTGAGACTATCCCAACATTTAAGAAACAGTTGGTCAGGTACATGGATGGGACAACTTTGGAGGGTTATGGGCCAAGCACAGGCAGGTGGGACTAAGGTAGATGGCCGGTGTGGGCGGGTTGGGCCGAAGGGCCTGTTTCCACATTGTATCACTCTATGACTATGACTCTAAGAAGGCTTTCGGTACATTGGCCTTGATCAGTCAGAGTATAGGATCACCTCTCATCCTCCTCTCATCCGGTCTGAAGAAGGGTTTTGGCCCAAAACGTTGCCTATTTCCTTCGTTCCATATATGCTGCTGCACCCGCTGAGTTTCTCCACCATTTTTGCGTACCTATTGAGTATAGAAGTTGGGAGATCATGTTACTGGTGTACAAGACATTGGTGGTGAATGCACTTTAGAGTAATGCGTTCAGTTTTGGTCACCCTGTTATAGGAAACATGTTGTTTAGCTGGAAAGGGTGCAGAGAAGATATACGTGGATGTTATGACTATATAGGGAGAGGTTGAGTGGGCTAGGACTTTAATCCTTGAAGCATAGGAGGATGAGAGGTGATCCTATAGAGGTGTATAAGATTATGAGAGTAAAGCAGCTGATAAATGCACAGTGTTTTACCCAGAGTAGGGGAATGAAGAACCAAAGGACATAGGTCTAAGGTGAGGAGGATAAGCTTTAATAGAAACCTGATGGGCAACCTTTTTTTTAACACGGAGGGTGGTAGGTATATGGAACGAGATGCTGCCAGAGGTAATTGAGGCAGGTACTATCACAACATTTACAAAACATTTAGGCAGGTACATGGATAGGATAGGTTTTGAGGGAGGCACTCTTGTGGAGGGATTCCAAAGTCCCACCTATACTTGAGTAAATAAACTTCTTGTCTCATATAGTCATACAGCATGGAAAAGGGCCAAACGCGGGCAGGTGGGGCTAGTGTAGATGGGGAACCTTGGTCAGCCCACCTTGCCCACGCTGACCGAGGTTCCCCATCAACACTAGCCCCACCTGCCCGCATTTGGTCCTTATCCCTCTAAATCCCTGTGCTAATCATGCATTCTAAAAATGGCACAGATTTTGAACACTTCAGCCAGGGGAGTCATCCTCCCTGCATCTGCCTTGTTAAACCCTTCAGATGTTATAATGAGATCTCATCTCACCTTCTTTTGTACTCTAGAGAATGCAATCTTACTGCACGATCTCTTCTCACATGGCCAATAACGAGAACCTCCGTCTAATGACCAGTTTTAAAACTATACATCCCTTAGAGCATTGATTTATCACATTATATCATTAGAATAGTGAAAGGCTCGGATAGAGTGGATGTGGACGTGGAGCGGATGTTTCCACCAGTGGTCATAGCCTCAGAATTTTAGGAAGGAGATGAGGAGGGATTTCTTTAGTCAGAGTGGATATATTTAAGGCAGAGATAGATAGATTCTTGATTAGTATGGGTGTCAGGGGTTTATGGGGAGAAGGCAGGAGAATGGGGTTAGGAGGGAGAGATAGATCAGCCATGATTGAATGGCAGAGTAGACTTGATGGGCCGAATGCCATCATTCTGCTCCTATCACTTATGATCTTATGAGCCCGAAGCGTCACCCACTCTTTTCTCCAGAGATGCTGCCTGTCCTGCTGAGTTACGCCAGTATTTTGTGTCTACTGGTAAGGTAAATAATTTATTTTGTTGATATCTGCCCAACCCCGATACTGTGGCAATTTCTACAGATGCAATGTCCAAAGCTGACTATTGAGATTCATTACAACTTGGTTGCCACTGCTCTGCCCAAGTATTTGCATCGAGTTGTGGATGTAGCCTAGTCCATCACGCAGACCAGCCTCCCACTCATTGACTCCATCTACGTTTTACGCTGCCGGAGGAAAGCAGGCAATATTATTGTAGATGGTTTATGCATGCAACCTATAATGTAGCTACCTCATCACCATTAACACGCCCTCTCCACATCAGTATAACTGTGATCTCCTCCCTTCTCCTCCTCCCATTTTGTCCTGGTACGTTTGAAGGCTGGGTGCAGCCAGTACTAGGACGTGTGTGCCATGTGCTATATTAAAGACTATAGTAAAGGTTATAGTGTGTCAGACTAGATACTTTTACAATTATCAAGGTTCACACATACACACTTCTCTAGACCCCGTTCTCTTCAGGCAAAAGCTTGAAAGTGAGTACCACCTGATCCAAGAACTGCTTCTGCACCACTGTTGTTAGACTACTGAAGGGATCTTTTGAAGTTTAAGCTCTCTTAACTCAATGTGATCCTTGCACTTTTATAACAATCTGCACTCTCTCTGTAGCTGGAACACCACATTATAGATATGGTTTTATCTTATCTTTTTTTATTTTATTTTTATCCTTGTAATATCATTGCTGAGGTGACCCGTTGTCTTGTCAAACACATTTCATTGTACCGTTGACCCTGTGTTAACCTACATATGACAAATAAAACGGAACTGAACTGAACTAGTCTGAAGAAGGCCTTCAACCCACAATGTCACGCATTCCTTCTCTCCAGAGATGCTGCCTTTCTGTCTATCTTCGTTTTAAACCAGCATCTGTAGTTCCTTCCTACATATTATAGTTATGTTTCACGTTGCCCTACCTGAGCCAAACCAACATATGGCTTGATTGTACTCATGTCATAGAGTCATAGAGCACGGAAAGAAGCCCTTCAGCCCAACATGCCCATGCTGACCAAGATCTCCCATCTATGCTCGTCCCTCTGCCCGTATTTGGCCCATATCTTTCTAAATGTTTCCTATCCATGTACCTGTCCAAATGTATTTTCAATGTTGTTTCCATACCTTTCCATACGTTCCATATACCCCACCACCTGCAGTGTTAAAATATAGCCCCTCAGGTTCTTATTAAATCTTTCCCCTCCCTGCTTAAACCCATGTCCTCCATTTCTTGATTCGCATACTCTGGGTAAAAGACTGCATTAACCATATATATTCCCTTCATGGATGTATACACCTCTACAAGGTCATCCTCTTCAGTCTCATCTGCTTCAAGGAATAAATTCCCAGTCTGCCCAACCTCTCCCTATCGCTCAAGCCCGCGAATCCTGGCCACATGCTTGTAAATCTTCCCCGCACACTCTCCAGCGTAATGACATTCTTCCTATAGCAGGGTGAAGATATGTATGATAAGATTGGACTGGATAGTTCTTACAAAGTTTGTACCTTATCTCAGTGTATGAGACAAGATTAAACCAATTCCAATACTGGTTGTTAGGGGTTTGAGGGATAGTTGGTGTGCAAGATAGGGAGGAACTGCAGGTGCTGGTTCAATCCAAAGATAGGCACAAAATGCTGGAGTAACTCAGCGCGACAGGCAGCAACTGGAGAGAAGGAATGGGTGACGTTTTGGATCAAGATTCTTCTTCTACTAAGAAGGGTCTCGACCCGAAACGTCACCCATTCCTTCTCTCCGGAGACGCTGCCTGTCCCACTGTGACTCCAGCATTTTGGGTCTATCATGCACTGCAAGGTAGGTTGGGTGCACAAGGATGAGGAAAGCAATTTATTTTTGCTGTTCAAGCCTGCTGCTGTGCTGGTGCATATGGAAATACAAATTAGCAGCAGGATTTTGGCCCTTTCTGCCTCTCGAGCCTGCTCCACTTTTCATTGAGATCATGGCTGATCTAAGACAAGGTTACCCTGGTTGTCTTAAACCATCGAGATCCCCAGGGTGTTGTGGCCCAAGTTCCCCTGAACTGCTCCGAAAAGAACATAGGATGGTAAACAATATTGTCACGTAACTCCTGATGTAGAAATCAAAGCAGGGCCGCAAATATTTGTTGCGGTTCAAATTCTGAGTTGGTATGAAATGACCCAGAAAAAGGTCTTTCATTGTGATGTTTCACTCTGGGGAAAAAAAAAGATTTTCAATTGCATGCAATGATAAAAAAAAAAAAGCAGAGTACAATTGCATTTCTAGATACTGCGATTTTCAACAGCTGGTGCTAGGAAGACCCGAAGGAGAATTTCAATATCATGATAATGCTGGTTATCTATAATTAAGCAGTTGATTATTTTGTCCTGCATTCTTTGAATCCCCTTCTGCATACCAACAAATGCTTCCCACATGAACAGAGTTACAGAGAAGATTGTAAACTATTTTGACGTCTAATTTAAGTAGTAAATTGGTACTCGTTAGGTAGCCTA
Source organism: Leucoraja erinaceus (assembly GCF_028641065.1). Taxonomy (NCBI): domain Eukaryota; kingdom Metazoa; phylum Chordata; class Chondrichthyes; order Rajiformes; family Rajidae; genus Leucoraja; species Leucoraja erinaceus. Next base: position 126,400,240 of record NC_073378.1, on the reverse strand, counting down.
ATAAGACTTTGAATGAGATGTGCTAACTGGTTTAGTTTTGTTTAGTTTAGAGATACAGCGTGGAAACAGGCACTTTGGTTCACCGAGTCCGCACCGACCACTGATCCCCGCACATTAACACTATCGAGATAATTTACACATACACCAAGCCAATTAAACTACATACTTGTACGTCTTTGGGAGGAAACCAAAGATCTCGGAGAAAACACACGTGGTCATGGTAAGAATGTACAAACTCTGTACAGGCAGAACCTGTAGTCGGGATCGAACCTGGATCTCCGGCAGTGCAAACAACTCTACCCCTGCGCCACCGTGCCACACAGCTGATATTGATTTAGCTATATTTAGCTGATACTATTGACAGTGCTGGATTTAGATGAAGAGTTGTTGAACTAAGCTGTTCCACTTTTGAGGCCCCCAACGACCGGACAGTCATGGCGGCCAAATCTCCCACAATTCAAAGCGAGGGAGAAAGTGCCCAGCGCCGACCAGTTGCCGTTGCAGTGCGCATGCGCAGGGCGGCAAATGATGTGCTGGCCGTGGTTGTGCGCATGTGCAAGGCGGCCTGCCGTGCCGGCGGATGAGGAGCGAGCGGAGCCCGGTGGCCCGGACACGGATAGCGGGGGGAGATGGAGCGAGAGAGATAGAGAGGGGGGCCGCCCAGAGTTGAACGGTAGATGTCCTGCCTTGGCCGGAGGCCCCCCTAGACCTCGAGGCCCATCAATTTTTTTGGGGGGCCCCCTAGAAAGAGGGGGCCCTAAGCTATAGCTTGTTTAGCTTATACGTAAATCCGGCACTGACTATTGATACTCTCTGACATTGATTGAGGATTGATCATTGGAAAAAATTGCAGTGTTCTGCAGGTTTACAGAACATATGGATGAAGTTAAAGGGAAGGAGAGTGCAGGAGATGTTACTGAAGTCTCCAGAAGTAACAGGACAGAAAGTTTAAGAAGGGATAAGAGGCTGTCAGGTAAAATTGGGACCGATGTGAGAAGAGGGGTGGTGAATACTGAACTATTATAGTTGAATGCACATTGTATGCGGAACAAAATGGATGAGCTTGCAGCACAGTAACAAATTGGTAGGTACAATGTTATGGACATTATAGAGACATGGATGTCCAAGGTTACACGTCCTATTGAAAAGGGGATGGGGTAGCTCTTCTGGTAAGGAATGAAATTTAGTCTTAGCAAGGTGTGACGCAGCATCAGAAGATGTAGAATGCTTGTGAGTAGCGCTTTTAAATGGAAGCATCATAAAATCAGAAATGTACAGCACAAATGGATGAAATTTGGCCTGATATTCCTGCCTGCTGAAAATAAACTAATGAGACTAATCCAGCTTTCCAACTTTAGTTCTGTAACTTTGTAGCCTATAGCACATAATGTTCATCTACAAACATCTCCATCTGATGGTATCTGTCCCCATCACCCTCTTCAGCATTGACTTTCAGATGTCCACCATCCTATGCCTGTAAACCTTAAATTCCCTTGAAAAGTCCTGTTACCGAAAATCTACCCGCATATGATCTTGTGAATTAGGAGCCACTAATAGGCCACTCAGCCCTCATGAACCTGCTCTGCTGTTGAATAAGATTAAAAATAATCAGATTGTAAACTCAACACTGCATTCCCTTGGTAACCCCTCGGTAACTTGGTAATTGGTGATGTAATGCTGAGACTCTATAAGGCGCTGGTCAGGCTGCATTTGGAGTACCAAAAACAAATTTGGGCACCATATCTGAGGAAGGATGGGCTGGCTCTTGAGAGAGTCCAGAAGAGGTTTATAAGAATGATTCCAGGAATGAGTGGGTTAGCAAATGATGAGCATTTGACAGCACTGGGCCTGTCCTCGCTGGAATTGAGAAGGTTGAGGGGGGACCTTATTGAAACTTACAGAATAATGAAAGGCGTAGAGTGGATGTGGAGAGGATGTTTCCACTGGTGGGAGAGTCTAGGACCGGAGGTCATAGCCTCAGAATTAAAGGGCGCTCTTTTAGAAAGGAAGTGCGGAGGAATTTCTTTAGTCAGAGGGTGGCAAATCTGTGGAACTCAGTGCCACAGAGGGCTGCGGAGGCCAAGACAGTGGATAATTTCTAAGGCAGATAGACAATTTCTTGATGAGAATGCAAGTCAAGGGTTATAGGTAGAGAGCAGGAAAATGGGATTAGGAGGCAGAGATTGGCCATGATTGAATGGCAGAGTAGACTCAATGGGCCAAATGGCCTAATTCTACCCCTATAACTTGTGAATGTGAGCTTGGTAATCCTTCACCACCTTGCTTAGAATATGGAACAGTACAACACAAGAACAGACCCTAGAGCGCAAAATGTCTTTGCCGAAGATGAAACCAAGCTAAACTAATCTATTCTGGCTGTCATGATCCATACCCTTCCATTCCCCTGTGCCAATCTAAAAGCTATTGAACACCACTATTGTATCTATATCCACCACCACTCCTGGCAGCACGTTCCAGGAACTCACCATCTTCTGTGCAAAGAAACTTGCATATCTCTTTTAAACATTTCCCTATTTACTTTAAAGGGCCTGTCCCACTTGGGCAACCTAATCCGCGAGTTCTGGCGAGTTTGCCCACGACTCATACTCGCAGCATGGTCGACACGAGGTCGTAGGAGGTCTTCGTAACTCTCCTTCATGCTCGAGAGTGGTCTCCGGATACTCGAGGCCTCAGCTAGGTCACGGCGTATTTTTCAATATGTATATAAAAAAAGTCGGCATGGAAAAAATCAATACTTTTTTTACTCGTAGGTTTAGTCGTAGTAGGTGGTAGTAGGTCGTAGTAGGTCGGCATGTTAGTCGTAGGTAATCGAGGGTAGTCGAAGGTAATCAAAGGTAGTCGTAGATAGTCTTCATCATAGCCGAAGGTAGTGGAAGGGAGGTAGAAGGATGTCATCTTCACTCTCCACTATTCGGTGTCCAATTTCCCGAAGTCAGTCATAGCTAGTCGTAGCTAGTCAAAGCTGGTCTTCAACATAATCGAAGGAGGTCAAAGGAGGTCTACTACATAGTCAAAGGAGGTCTTCAACATGTCATTTTTTCAAACTCTTCTAAACTCGCCTATTAGGTCGCCCAAGTGGGACAGCCCCTTAAGTTATGTTCTCATTAATTATTATCAACATCAGGCATCAAAATATTCAAAGACATCTTCTGTTGTCCATTGAGGAGGACAGCTCCAGAGATCCACAAACCTCCAGTGAAAGAAATGTAGATCCGTCTCTGTCTAAGATGAGTGACTCCGTATTTTAAAATTCTGCCCCATGGTTCCTGATTTTCCAACATGAGGAAATAACCTCTCTACATTTGAGAGGGAGAAGACAAAATCAGATGCTTTGGTATTACAGCTGAGCAAATGGGACCGCAGAGGAAGGAGGAAGGAGCTGACCAAAGTTGACAGGAAAAGGACCTGAGCAGGGATGACGGTGGAACAGCAGTGGCAGAAATCTCTGGGAATAATTCGGCAGGTGCAGGAATTTTTTCATTCCAAATGGGAAGAAAGACTCAAGGGGGAGAATGAGGTGATCGTGGCTGACAATGGAAGTCAAAGACTGCAGAAAACTAAAAGAGAAGGCGTATAACCTTGCAAAGATTAGTGGGAAGCTAAACAACTGGGGAGCTTTTAAAATACACCAGAAGGTAACTAAATAGACAATACTGGGAGAAACGATGAAATGTGAAAGTAAGCTAGTCAATAATATAAAAGAGGATAGCAAGAGTTTCTTCAGATATATAAAGAGTAAAAAAGAGACAAGAGTGAACGTTGGACTGCTGGAAAATGAAACAGGAGAAGTGATAATGGGGAATAAAGAAATGGCAGAGGAGTTGAATAACTTTTTTGCATCAGCCTTCACAGTGGAAGACACCAGCAAATTCAATTGAGTTTGGGGGTGGAGGTTGGTGGAGTGGCTATTACCAAGGAGAAGGTGCTTGGGAAGCTGAAAGGTCTGAAGGTCTGGACTGCACCCCAGGGTTCTGAAAGAGGTGGCTTTGGAGTTTGTGGAAGCGTTAGTAGTGATCTTTCAAAAAATCACTGGAGTCAGGAGTGGTGCCAGATGATTGGAAAATTGCAAATATTAATGTTCAAGAAGGAAGCAAAGCAGAAAAGTGGAAACTATAGGGTGGTTAGTCTGACTTCAGTGGAAGGGTTGTTATGGTTCAAATTGTGAATTGATATGAGATGTACCTTCTTTTTCTTGCGTATGGCGTGCACAGCCTAAAGTTGTAAGACGACTTGTTCTGTTTGATCTTCTGTTTTTGCACGCCAGGTTGATTGCATTCGCCAAAACAGGGTGGACCACGTGAAGGTTGCAATCTCCCACCCCATTTGAAATGTACCAAAAAGTCTTTCATTATGATGTTTCATTCTGGAAAAAAATGATTTTCAATTGCATGCATGCACTTTGTAACATCTGGTGCAAGGAAGACCAGAAGGTGAATTTCAATATCATGATAATGCTGGCTATCTATAATTAACCAGTTGATTATTTTGTCCTGCATTCTTTGAATCCCCTTCGGCATACCAACAAATGCTTCCCACATGAACAGAGTTACAGAGAAGATTGTAAACCATTTTGACGTCTAATTTAAGTAGTAAATTGGTACTTGTTGGGTAGCCTAATAAGACTTAGAATGAGTTTAAGAAGGAACTGCAGATGCTGGAAAATTGAAGGTACACAAAAAAGCTGGAGAAACTCAGCGGGTGCAGCAGCATCTATGGAGCGAAGGAAATAGGCAACGTTTCGGGCCGAAACACACTTAGACTTAAACGTAAAACTTAGAATGAGATGTGCCATCCCTGCCCGGGAACTTATTTAGATGACACTATTGATAACCTCTCTGGCATGGATTGAGAATTGGTCAATGGAAAAAAACATAGAAAGAGTAAGTGCAGGAGTAGGCCATTCGGCCCTTCGAGCCAGAACCGCCATTCAATATGATCATGGTTAATCATCTAAAATCAGTACCCCGTTCCTGTTTTTTTTCCCAAATCCCTTGATTCCTTTAGCCCTAAGAGCTAAATCTAACTCTCTCTTGAAAACATCCAGTAAATCGGCCTCCACTGCCTTGTGTGGCAGAGAATTACACAGATTCACAACTCTCTGGGTGAAAATGTTTTTCCTCTTCTCAGTCCTAAATGGCCTACCCCTTATTTTTAAACTGTGACCCCTGGTTCTGGACTCCCAAAACATCAGGAACATTTTTCCTGTATCTAGCCTGCCCAATCCCTTAAGAATTTTATATGTTTCTATAAGATCCACTCTCATCCTTCTAAATTCCAGTGAATACAAGCCCAATTGATCCATTCTTTCATCATATGTCAGTCCCGCCATCCCGGGAATTAACCGGCTGAACCTACGCTGCACTCCCTCAAGAGCAATAATGTTCTTCCTCAAATTAGGAAACCAAAATTGCACAAAAAAAAGCAGTGTTCTACAGGTTTACAGAACATGTTTGAATGAAGTTAAAGGGAATGAGAGTGCAGGAGAGGCCTTTTTCTGGTTGGCTGCAAGTGACTAGCGGAGTTATGCAGGTGTTGATGCTGTGGCCACTACTTTTCACGTTGTATATCAATGTTTTGGATGAGGGCATTGTAGGCTTTGTGGCCAAGTTTGCAGATGATACAAAGATAGGTGGAGGGGCAAGTAGTGTGGAGAAGACAGAGAATTGTTAAAAGGGCTTGGACAGTTTGGGAGAGTGGGCAGAGTAGTGATAGATGGAATACAACAATGTGCGAAGTCACGCATTTTGGTGGTGGGAATAAAGGTGTAGACTATTTTCAAAATGAGGAGAGAATGGGTAGGCCTCTGAGTATTGTTGTAGAGCAGAGGGCATGGTTCATGGTTCATTTAGAACAGGTGCATGGTTCCTTGAAGGTGGAGTCGCAGGTAGAAGGTGGTCAAAAAGACTTGTGGCACATTATAATAATAATAATAATAATTTTATTTATAGAGCACTTTAAAAACAAACATAGCTGCAACAAAGTGCTGTACATCACTAATCATTGACAAAAAAGTTAATACACACCAAAAATAACAATCAAAAGAAATAGTAGGAAAAGACATGCAAAATAAAGAAACATCAAAAACACCACAAACAGAAGCAAAGCCTCAGGCATGGTCAAAAGCCAGGGAGTACAAATATGTTTTAACACTGGATTTGAAGATGGACAGTGAGGGGGCCTGTCTGATGTGCAACGGCAGGGTGTTCCATTGGCCTTCATCAGTCAGAGTATGGGAGGACATGTTGCAGTTGTACAAGACGTTGGTGAGACCGCATTTAGAATATTGTGTTCAGTTCTGGGCACCGTGTTATAGGAAAGATAGTGTTAAGCTTGAAAGGGTTAAAAAAAGATTAAAAAGTAAGTTGCCAGAACGAGAGGGTGTGAGCTATTGGGAGAGGTTGAGTAGGCTTGGTCTCTATTCCATGGAGCATAGGATGATGTGGGGAGATCTTATAGAAGTATGTAACAAGTCATGAGAGGAATAGATCGGGTAGATGCACAGAGTCTTCTGTTCAGAGTAGGGGAATCGAGGACCAGATGACATGGGTTCAAGGTGAGGGGGAAAAGATTTAATAGGAATCCGAGGGGTAACTTTTTCACACAAAGGGTGGTGGGTGTATGCAACAAGCTGCCGGAGGAGGTAATTGAGGCTGGGACTATCCCATCATTTAACACAATCTGTAACCACATCTTCAGCAGCTAAACGTTCCATGCCTTCATCATATTATCATTTGTATAAATTGTGAAAAGTTGAGGTCTAAGCATCAAACTCTGCAGCACATCACTGGTTACAATTAAACATCTGGGGAAAAGACTCACATAGGCCTATTCTCTGTTTCTGGTTAGCCAGCCCTTCAATGAATGTTTTGCACAGCTGTACTGTGAGTGTTGGAGCAGAACCGATTGCATTTCTTTAGGGGAAAGTTGTTAAATAATTGAATCAATGCAGCCATGAGCGGAAGAGATGGGATCGTGGGATTGTTTGCTCCGGCAGAGAGCCTTGTGATGGATCCGCATAAATGCTACAAGTGTAAGTCCTCTCGAGACCGCAAGCTGACTAGTTAACACTATCTTCTGCTCAGTATTTTAAAGTTCAGCTCTGAATGTCCTTTTCACCTACTCCTAATCCCGTTAGAGAATTCTCTTGCTTTCCAACCACCTGCCTTGATAAGTTCATGTTCAAAACAAGTGGCTCATGAATGCAGATAAAGTCATAAGTTCCAGGAGAGAAATTAGGACATTCGACCCATCAAGTCTACTCCGCCATTCAATCATGGCTGATCTATCTTTCCCTCTCAACCCCATTCTCCTGCCTTCTCCCCATAACCACTGACACCCGTACTAATCAAGAATTTATCTCTCGGCATTAAATCTGAGGCAAAGAATTCCACAGATTCATCACCCTCTGACTAAAGAAATTCCTCCTCATCTCTGTCTTAAAGGAACGTCCTTTAATTCTGAGGCTACGACCTCTGGTCCGTGACTCTCCCACTAGTGGGAACATCCTCTCCACATCCACTCTACCTTGATGTAGGGGCTAGAGCCAGAACAATAGCTTGGTTTTAAAGACTCTGCAAAATGCTTAATAAGTGACGTTCTTGTTGCAAACAGAGTCCATAGGGTCAAAGCGGATGAATGGGACTGGAAGAGAATTCAGCTCAGACGTGACATAGAAACATAGAAAATAGGTGCAGGAGTAGGCCATTCGGCCCTTCGAGCCTGCACCGCCATTCAATATGATCATGGCTGATCATCCAACTCAGTATCCTGCACCTGCCTTCTCTCCATACCCACTGATCCCTTTAGCCACAAGGGCCACATCTAACTCCCTCTTAAATATAGCCAATGAACTGGCCTCAACTACCTTCTGTGGCAGAGAATTCCAGAGATTCACCACTCTCTGTGTGAAAAATATTTTTCTCATCTCGGTCCTAAAAGATTTCCCCCTTATCCTTAAACTGTGACCCTTTGTTCTGGACTTTCCCAACATCGGGAACAATCTTCCTGCATCTAGCCTGTCCAATCCCTTAAGAATTGTGTAAGTTTCTATAAGATCCCCTCTCAATCTTCTAAATTCTAGCGAGGACAAGCCGAGTCTATCCAGTCTTTCTTCATATGAAAGTCTTGACATCCCAGGAATCAGTCTGGTGAACCTTCTCTGTACTCCCTCTATGGCAATAATGTCTTTCCTCAGATTAGGAGACCAAAACTGTACACAATACTCGAGGTGTGGTCTCACCAAGCATCTCTGGAGAGAAGAAATGGGTGACGTTTCGGATCGAGAACCTTCTTCTGACTCGAAACGTCACCTGTTCCTTCTCTCCAGAGATGCTGCCTGTCCCACCGAGTTACTCCAGCTTTTTGTGTCTACCTTCGGTTTAAACCAGCATCTGCAGTTCCTTCCTACAACACCCTACTGACCCTCAGATGGCAACTTGTGTCTGTCAATAGTCAATAGTCAATAATCAATTTAATTGTCATTTGGACCCCTTGAGGTCCAAACGAAATGCCGTTTCTGCAGCCATACATTACAAACAAATAGACCCAAGACACAACATCATTTACATTCTACATAAACATCCATCACATCGCTGTGATGGAAGGCCAAAATAAACTTATCTCTCCACTGCACTCCCCCCTCCCCCCCCCCCCCCCCCCGATGTCAGAGTCAAAGTCAAAGCCCCCGGCTGGCGATGGCGATAGTCCCGCGGCCATTAAAGCCACGCCGGGTGATGCAAGGTCACACACCGGGTCTTGATGTTGGAGCCCCCGGCGTGCGCTCGCAGAGTCCCGCGGCCATTCCAAGCCGCGCGGGGCGGTGATGTTAGGCCAGGCTCCAGGAGCTCTTCGACCCCGCAACTCGGGCGGGAGAAGTCACTGTTTCAGGAACCCTGAAAAGCGGTCTCCCTCCAGGGACCCGCGGGCTGCCGGTGCCGCCGTCCGCAGACCCGCAGTTGCAGCCTCCGAATCAGCAGCAGCAGCAGCCGCAGCGCTCCACCACCGCTCCACCCGCTCTGGACTCGGCCAGCTCCGCGACGGTGAGGTGAGTCGGCACCAGAGTCCCCGGCTTCTTCTGTTGGAGGCCGCTCCTCATTGCAGCCCCAACGACAACTGAGACCCGACAAGAAAAGGTCGGGTCTCCAGTGCAGGGAGAGATTTAAAAGTTACCCCCTCCCTCCCACCCCACCCCCCCCCCCACACACACACCCCAACAAAAAATAACACAAACAACATATAAACATAGACAAAAAATAATAAAAACGCGGACGGGCTGCAGAGGCCGCTGCTGACGAGAGTCGCGCCGCCTACCGGAGTAAAGAAATCTTCAATCTGCAATCTTCAAACAGACAATGGCAGATGAAATATTAATGCTTTTTTTCTTCAAGGATGCCGTCGAAACTGCTGAGTATTTTTAACTGTTCCGAATGTGTCTTGTTTTTGTAGCTGTGGTCTGCTGTTTGGGAGCTTTGCCCATCTGTGATACGAGCGGATTTTTCTCATAACTGTGTGACGGGGCCCGTTAATTGATGATGGACCTTGTGGTGAGGCAGAGCACACAGAATGGCGGATTATTATTCTCCATTCTTTCCACACATTTCACTCCTTCATAAGGGAGAGACAACCCCTCAACTCGATAACGATAACTTCAATCCAGATCATGAATACAAATCATAAGATCATAAGTGATAGGAGCAGAATTAGGCCATTTGGCCCATCAAGTCTTCTCCACCTTTCAATCATGGCTAATCTATCTCTCCCTCCTAACCCCATTACCCCTGAAACCCATACCAATCAACAATCTATCTTTCTCAGCCATAAAATTATCCATTGATTTGGCCTCTAAAGCCTTCTGTGGCAAAGAATTCCACAGATTCACCACCCCCTGACTAAAGAAATTCCTCCTCATCTCCATCCAAAAATACCGTCCTTTAATTCTGAGGCTGTGACCTCTAATCCTAGACTCTCCCACAAGTGGAAACATCCTCTCCGCATCCACTCTATCCAAGCCTTTCACTATTCTGTACATTTCAATGAGGTGACCCCTCATCCTTCTAAACTCCAGCGAGTACAGGCCCAGTGCCATCAAACGCTCATCGTATGTTAACCCACTCATTCCTGGGATCGTTGTGACTGAATAATTTCATGTTTCTTAAATTTAGACCACATTTATAGAACATAGAACAGAACAGTACAGGGACTTCAGTGTCTGTGCCGACAATGCTGCCAATTTAAACTGCACACTTACTTTTATAGGAAGGAACTGCAGATGCTGGTTTAAACCGAAGATAGACACAAAGTGCTGGAGTAACTCAGCAGGACAGGCAGCATCTCTGGAGAGAGGGATGGGTGACGTTTCAGCTCGAGACCCTTCTTCAGACCGAGAGTCAGGGAAGAGGGAAACGAAGGATATGGAAGGGTAAGGTGTGAAAACGAGAGATCAAAGGGGACAAAGCTCAAGGAAAATGTAGATCATTGTTAGCTAGGGGATAGTTGAGAACGAGGCCTACAAAGTAAAATTAAATCAGGAGGTCAGTCAAAATAGTTGGAGAACCAGGATGGGGGAGAGATGGATAGAGAGGGAAAGCAAGGGTTGCTTGAAGTTAGAGAAGTCAATATTCATACCACTGGGGTGTAAGCTGCCCAAGCAAAATATGAGGTGCTGTTCCTCCATTTTGCGCTGAGCCTCACTCTGACAATGGAGGAGGCCCAGGACAGTAAGGTCAGTGTGGGAATGGGAGCGGGAGTTAAAGTGTTTGGCAACCGGGAGATCAGGTTGGTCTAGGCGGAGTGAGTGAAGATGTTCGGCAAAACAATCTCCGAGCCTGCTCTTGGTCTCGCTGATATATATATGAGTCCATTTGCTTGTACATGGTCTGTATTTCCCCATTTCCTGCCTGTTCATGTTTTTATCAAAATGCCTCTTAGACATTGGTGTCATATCTGCGGATACCACTTCTCCTGGCAAGTTCCAGGCACCTATCATTCCTTGTGAAAAAAAACCTTGCTTTGTAAAACTCCTTTAAACATTTCCCTTCTCACCTTAATTTGACATTTCGATCCTGCGAAAAAAGACTCTGGCTATCCTACCCTATTTAAGCCTCTCACAATTTAATATACTTCTATCAGGTTGCCCCTCAACCTCTCACTCTCTAAGGAATACAATCCAAATATTCCAACCTCTAAAAGCTCCAGGGACTGGATTCCACTTTGAACTCTGGTTCCCCTTGTGTGGAGACTGCATGCTTTCCCAGTAACCACGTGGCTTTCCCACATGCACTCCAGTTTCCTTGCACATCCCAAATTCAGAGAAAGATGAAGTGATGCAATTTTGGAGGGCACACAAGACAAGGGAATATTGAACAAATGGTGGCATAACAAAGTGTGAAAGACAAAATGGCGGCACGGTGGAGCAGAGGGAGCGTTGCTGCCTCACAGCACCAGAGACCTGGGTTTGATCCTGAGTTAAATTTTATTGTGTATTGTGTGTTCTTTTTAAGTGTATCGCTGCTGGCAAATTCATTTCACTGCATCTTCGGGTGCATGTGACGAATAAAATTGACTTTGACTTTGACTGCGGGAGCTGTCCGTAAGGAGTTTGTACGTTCTCCCCGTGACCTGCGTGGGTTTTCTCCGGGATCTCCTGTTTCCTCCCACACTCCAAAGACGTACAGGTTTGTAGGTTAATTGGCTGGGTACAAAAGTAGAATTGTCCCCAGTGTGTGTAGGGTTGAGTTAATGTGCGGGGATCATTGGTTGGTGCGGACTCGGTGGACCGAAGGGCCTGTTTTTGTGCTGTATCTCTAAACTAAACTCAACTAAAGGGACATAGGGTTCATGGATTCCTGAAATGATAACTTCCAACACAAGAGCACATTAACTGGGAAGGATTAAACGGTGGCTGTAAATTACTACTCAGATACAGTACGTGGGAAAAAAAACACAGTGTGACTGAATGGGCATTTGAAAGAGAATAAGTTACAGAGCTACAGATAAATGAGAAGAATGGAGATGGGAATGATAAATTTGCTCTGATGTAAGCCAGCAGCATGAACCTGATGGGCCAAATGGCCCTTTCTATATCATGATTAGTAAGAAATTTCTGACGTCTCTGTCATTTAATGTTACAATATATACTTTAATCGGATCTTACCTCAGACTCTTTTATATGAAGGAATCCAACACCAGTGTAACCAGTCTCCCCATATAATATAACATCCAGCTTAAAACATCCTCATAAATATCCTCACATTCTATTCTTGTGTCATCATATTCTTCCTGTCATATGGTGACCAGAATGTTACAGAATATTCAAGCAGTGGCCTTATGGGCCTGTCCCACTTAGGTGATTTTTTAAGGCAACTACAGGCGACTAGTTTGTCGCCACATGTTCGCCGACGGTTGCTGGGAGTAGTCTCCTCAGTCGCGCAAAAAATCGTAGCATCTTTCTGGTCACCACTAAATTTTCAACGTGTTGAAAACTTTTCGGTGACAGTGGGTTTGATGCCAATTAACGTAGCTTGACTTCTCCTGACGTAGGCGCTGTCGTAGGTTGTCGGCAGGATGACGTAGGTTGTCGCCGGTTTTTCGGCGACCTGCGACGACCATGACAGTCACCGGCAGTTGCCTTAAAGATCGCCAAGTGCGATGACCCTTACTGGTCCTCTGTTGGAAATTATCCTATATCATTTCAGGAGTCCATGAACAAGCATCCCGATGTCCCTTTTGTCTTTCACACTTTGTTATCCCATCAATGTTCCCTTGTCTTGCACGCCCTCCAAAAATGCATCACTTCACTTTATCTCTGAAATTAATTCAGTCTGCATCTATCTCCCTCACTGCTAAATACATTGTAACGTCTACTGTCATCAGCAGTCTCCTGAATTATGCCCTTATATTTACCGGAATTATTAATCTATGCCACAAAAACCAAGGCACCTGGCACTGAGCAAGACTGCCCATCATCTTATTACCCCTTGCCTCCTGCCACGGAGCTCGTTTTTAATCCAATTTGCTGGTATTCATTGTAGCTCATGAATAAGGCTTGCATTTTTTGCTAGTCTTTGGTAGTCTGGCGCGCTGCCCTCTACCATACTGAGGCCAGGTGCAAACTCCCAGGTACCTCCTCCCAATTATCCGTGGACCATGAACCCACAGATGAGCGTCAGGCCATAATCTCACAGACCATCTCTGATTTCATCACTTCCGGCTGTCTGCCCTCCAAAGCCTCCAACCTTATCGTTCCCCAGACCCACACGGCCCGGTTTTATCTTCTCCCCAAAATCCACAAATCACAACAGCCCTGGCACACCCATTGTTTTTACTTGTTCATGTCCCACTGAATTAATTTCCATTTACCTCGACTCCATCCTATCCCCCCTGGTCCAATCCCTCCTACCTATGTCCAAGACACCTCACATGCCCTTCGTCTCCTCAATGACTTCCGTTTATCAGGCCCCCACTCCCTCATCTTTACCATGTCTGAAGAGGGTCTCGACCCGAAACATCACCTATTCCTTTTCATCAGGGATGCTGTCTGACCCGCTGAGTTACCCCAGCTTTTTATGTTTATCTACTTGCATTTTTTTTAGTTCTGTTTAGGTTCGTCTCTATCCGGCAAAATGGGTATTTTTGGTTATTTTTTAAAAATCTGTCAAATGAAAGATCAAAATTCAATCTTCCCTTCATTAGTTATAGAGTCATAGAGTTGTATAGCAGGGAAACAGGCCCTTCAGCCCAACATCCAGGTTGACCAAGTTAGCATGCTGGGCGGTTCCGATTAGCTCGCATTTAGTCCATCTCCTTCTAAAGCCTCCCTATCCACACATCTGTCCAGATGTTTTTCATTGTCGTAATTCTAGCTTCCCCTGCCAGCTCATTCCAGATATAGACCACCATCTGTGCAACTGAGGTCATGATTCCTCGTATGTTGCAAAACATACTTGGCCAATAAAGTATGATTATCATTATGCTGATTCCTAAGCATGGAACACATCACAATATTCATATCTGTTGTGGGTGGCCCCCCATTCAATAGTTGACAGAGTGCATATTCAAGTATGAGGCTTTACATGTCATCAGAACAAGGGTGAGATAGTTGCAGAGAGATGAAGAGAAGGTTGTGCAAAAAGTTTGACCAGTGGGGAAAAAAAAGACTTTTGCTTCTTTTTTGCTTGTTTCATTGTTTAAAAGTGAGAATTTCATGCCACAATTATGGTCTTACATTTTAGATCATCGAGATTAGGGGCATCTGGTCAAAATCCATTTGTACCAAATTAAATTCATTACCTCGTTGGTTACCACCTGAAAAAACTTCAACCATTAATCAACCGCAATCTTCCATTAGCAAATCCATGCTGACTAGCCTTGATTAATCTGTGCCTTTCTAAATGATTGATACTATCCCTTAGAATCTCCCAAGTAATTTTCCTATCACCAAAGTTAACTGACTGGTGTGTAATTACTCAATCTATTCCTTACTCTGTTTTTAAATAACAAGATCATGCCTGAAGACAGAGGGATGGAGATTGGTAATCAGAACCACACATATTTCCTCCCTTGCTTCTCCTAAAAACATGGGATACATTTTTTCCAAGCTTGGTGATTTAATTACTTTTAATGATATGAAATCTCTTAATATTAACTCTCTATATATACCATCTTTAACAGTTCATTATTTCCTCCTTAATGTCTGAATTGGCCTTTGTTTGTTATTTGAATGTATCCACATTTTGTCTCTTATTGGAGCCAATTTTTTTCACTGTTCATGTCCGATATGTACTTTGGGTTCAGATATTTGTTACTCCCGGTTGCTACACATTTGAACTCCCCTTCCCATTCCCACACTGACCTTTCTGTCCTGGGCCTCCTCCACTGTCAGAGTGAGGCCCAATGCAAATTGGAGGAACAGCACCTCATATTTGGCTTGGGCCAGCGGTATGAATATTGACTTCTGTAACTTCGAGTAACCCTTGCTTTTCCTTTCTCTCCATACCACCCCCACCCGAGTTCTCTGACTTGTTTCACTGTCCTCCGAATTAAAATTTACCTCTGTGTGCCTCGTTGTCACCTTCCCCCAGCTACAATACGATATGATAGAGCTTTATTCATCCCCGGAGGGATATTGTTCTGCCAATCGTCACAACACAGAAAGTACATGAAAACGTGGAAATAAAAGTGAAAATAAAAGGTAAAAGACAAGCGACTGTTGTCTGGCTGCCATGTGCACAGCACCTTTGAACGAACAAACAAACAAACAAACAAACAAACAAACATACAAACAAACAAACAGAGACTTATCCCCTGGGCAGAGGATTATAAACTAGAGTACCCCCCCTCCCCTACACCGGGTCCCCCTTTGTTCTCCCACCGTCCCTCACTGCGCACCCCCACCCCCCCATGCCAGGTCTCTAATGTCTTCCCCTTTCCCACTCACATTCATCGACTGCCGATAGCTAACAATGATCTATTCTACATTTCCCTTGAACTTCGTCCCCTTTGATCTGTCGCTTTCACACCTTACCTATCCATATCTCTGTCTCCCCCTCTCCCCTGACTCTCTGTCTGAAGAAGGGTGTTGATCCAAAACGTCACCCATCCCTTCTATCCGGAAATGCTGCCAGACCCACTGAGTTACTCCACCACTTTGTGCCTATCTTTGGTGCAAACCAGCATCTGCAGTTCCTTCCTACACATGCTCCACTCATAGGATATTTCAACCTTCCTTTTACATTCTCTGTCAGATAGACCTCTGCAGCAGAAGGTGCACCATCCATTTACTTTCACCATGGGCATGTATTTCAACTCCGGTCCCAGTCTTTAATACGGATCCAACATAACATATTTCCGGAGGTTTTTTGTCTCATAGAAACAATATAAAACTGCGATTAAAGCCGTGTTGGAAAATTTGACGGAGGTGCAAAGCATTCATAACTGCAAGCGTAGCCTGCTGTTTCCTGGATGGCTGTAAGTCACCATGAAATAACTAACACTTACGGAGTGACCCGACTGTTTCCTGAGCCGCCATATGCCGTATCATAAATTATGCTAAACTGGACACTTGCTTATATTACAAGTAGCCGGGGAAAACTGAGCAGAGCTGTGTTTATGATTGAGGGACTGACACCTGCAATATTATTTTCCTTTTAGTCATTCGTTGCCTTTCCGATAAAATCCACTGAATGACGTGGCCATTTCAGAAAACAATTAGGAGATAACTATATTACATGAATGACTGTGAGTCTGGAGCCTTAAATAAGACAGACAGAGTAAGGACAGCCGGTTTCCTTCCTTAAATGACATTTGTAAAGCAATTGGGCTTTTATGTCAACCTGCTCATTTTCATTGTCTAATATTAGCTTTCATCCTAGGTTTCTAAGGGGTGGCATGGAGGCGCAGTGGTGCATTGGTAGAGTTGCTGCCTTACAGCGCTCGCAGTGCCAGAGACCCGGGTTCGATCCTGACAACGGGTGCTGTCTGTGTGGAGTTTGTATGTTCTCCCCTGTGACCTGCATGGGTTTTCTCCGATATCTCCAATTTCCTCCCACACTCTAAAGACGTACAAGTTTGTGCGTTGATTGGCTTGGAATAAATGTAAATTGTCCCTAGTGTGTGTAGGATGCTGTCTGTACGGAGTTTGTAAGTTATCCCCGTGACCTGCGTGGGCTTTCTCCGATATCTTCAATTTCCTCCCACACTCTAAAGACGTACAAGTTTGTAGGTTGATTGGCTTGGAATAAATGTAAATTGTCCCTAGTGTGTGTAGGATACGGGGATCGCTGGTCGGCACAGACTCGGTGGGCCAAATGGCCTGTTTCCGCGCTGCATCTCTAAACTAAACACATTGCCGTAATTTAAGTCAGGGGCAGTCCCTCCCGAAGAAGGCTTGTCTCAACCCGAAATGGAGGTCACCCATCCCTTCTCTCCAGACCCTCTGCAATGCCTGTCCGGTCTGAGTTAGAGCAGTTGCCAACATTTGTGTGCAGTTGGTACCTCTCGATGGTGCAAAAGTTCACCAGGATCTGCAGATGGACCTTTTCTACACAAATTAATGAGCCTCCTTGAAATTTATTGTGGCTGGCCTCAGAGAGGTCATCGGAGATGTTTACTCACAGGAAAAAGCTAGAAACACTTCCACCTCCGTCCCAATGTGGATTGGGGTGTGCGTGCCGCCTCTGGACTTCCTGAAGTCTACAATGAGCTCCTTGCCTTTCTTGGAGTCAGGTTGTTGTCAGCGCACATGCTGCTAAGTGCTGTGACCTCCTCCCTGTAGGCCAGCTCATCGTTGTTGCTGATGAGGCCAATCACCGTTGTATCATCTGCATACTTGATGATGGTGTTAGTACCATGTACAGGTGTGCAGTCATAGGTGAAGGGAGTAGAGGAGGGGGCTTAGCACACAGCCCTGAGGAACGCCGGGTGTTCAGGGTGAGGGTTGAAGAGGTGTGCTTGTCTAACCTCACAGACTGGGGTCTGTTGGTTAGAAAGTCCAGTATCCAGTTGCAGAGGGAGGGGTCGATGCCCAGGTTACCAAGTTTGGTGATCAGTTTCGATGGAATAATGGTGTTGAATGCTGAGCTGTAATTGATGAACAGCATTCTTACGTAAGTGTCTCTGTTGTCGAGGTGGGATTTCCTCCCACACTCTAAAGACGTACAAGTTCGTAGGCTGATTTGCTTGGAATAAATGTAAATTGTCCCTAGTGTGTGTAGGATACAGGGATCGCTGGTCAGCGCAGACTCGGTGGGCCAAATGGCCTGTTTCCGCGCTGCATCTCTAAACTAAACACATTGCCGTAATTTAAGTCAGGGGCAGTCTGAAGAAGGTTCTCAACCCGAAACGTTACCCATCTCTTCTCTCCAGAGACGCTGCCTGTCCTGCTGAGTTACTCCAGCATTTTGTGCCTACCTTCGATTCAAACCAGCAACTGCAGTTCTTTTCTACACAAATTAATTTAAATTTCTTGACTGGCCTCATTCATAAAATCATTATCACAAAAAAAAGGAACCTATTATCCCATGCAGTCTATGCCTGCTACTTGTATTTCAATTCTGCCGTTTTCCTCATTGTTCACCATCACCCTGCAAATTATTTCCTCTCAAGTTTCCGTCCGATGCCCCTTTGAAAACCCTTGCCGACTCTTATCGGCTAGAGGAATTCAGCTCCCACTTCAGGATATGAAACCCGCATTTTGGGTTTATTGGAAGCAACAAACTTCAGATGCTGGTTTACAATAAAAAGGAACTTATTGCTGGAGTAACTCAGTGGGTCAGGAGCATAGCTGCAGAACATGTCATGTTTCAAGTTGGGACTCTCTTCATGCTGATTGTGGTGGGCAGCCATGAGGTGAACCGTGGGGGGGGGGGGGGGGAGGGGAATGGGGGGGGGGGGGGGGGGCGGGGGAAATGTTTGGGGGGGGGGGGGGCGGTAGCTGAAAAGGAGAAGGGGCAGGACAAATCCTTGCAAGGCACAGGTGGATACAGGTGAGTGTTTTATTGTATAGGGGGATGGTTGGACAAGGGCCAGAGATGAATAGATGAAAAGTATTGAAGAATTGTGGAAAAATGTTTAAGAAGGAACTGCAGATGTTGGAAAATCGAAGGTAGACAAAAATGCTGGAGAAACTCAGCGGGTGCAGCAGCATCGATGGAGCGAAGGAAATTGGCAACGTTTCGGGCCGAAACACTTTTTCAGACTGATGTAGGTTGGGGGGGGCGGGGACAAGAAAGGAGAAAGGAAGAGGAGGAGCCCAAGTGCTGAGGGAGAGCTGAGAAGGGGAGGAGACAGCAAGGGCTACCGGAAATTGGAGAAGTCAATGTTTATGCCGCTAGGGTGCAGACTGCACTCTGGCCTCCTCCATGGCCAGAGTGAGCACCAGCGAAAATTGGAGGAGCAGCACCTCATAATCCGCTTGGGCAGTTTGCACCCTAATGGCATAAACATTGATCTCCAATTTCCAGTAGCCCTTGCTGTCTCCTCCCCTTCTCACCTCTCCCTCACCAGGCAGAGGAGAATGTTTGTAGAGGGAAATCGATTAGGTCTCTGTTCAAGGAAGAACCAAGAGGGCCTTGAGTCCTACCTGGTGGGGGATGGAGGTGTAAAGGGAGAGAACGGCCAAGGTAAAGGTGAGGCAACGGTAGCCTAGAAATTGAAAGTTATTGAAGAGTTGAAGAGCATGTGTGGTGTCTCAGATGTAGGTTGGAATGGACTGGATGAGGGGGGATAGTATGGAAAATCAAGGTATTTGATGAGTTCTGTGGTGCAGAAGCAGGCAGAGACAATGGGTCTGTCAGGGTGGTCCTGTTTGTGGATTTTAGGAAGGAGATATAGTGGGCAGTGCGGGGCTGGGGAACAATAAGGTCAGTGTAGGGAAAGTGTCTCAGATTAGTTTAGAGATTCAGCACAGAAACACGATCTTCAGCCCACCGAGTCCACAACGACCAGTGATCCCCGCGTACTAACACTATCCAACACACACAGTAGGGACAATTTACACATATACCACGTCAATTAACCTACATACCTGTACGTCTTTGGAGTGTGGGAGGAAACCGAAGATATTGAAGGAAATCCACGTGGTCACGGGGGAGAACGCACAAACTCCGTACAGACAAGCACCCGTAGTCGGGATGGAACAGTGGTCTCCGGCGCTGCAAGCGCTGTAAGGCGGCAACCCTATCGCTGCGCCACCATGTTGTTAGGTAAAAAGAGGTTAGTGAAGATAGATTGTAGAGAGGAGATGGCCAGAGGTGATGAGATTGGTGATAGTGTGGGAGATGATGTAGTCATCTGTGGAGTCATGGTCCAGGGGTGGGTATGAGGAGTTGTATGAGAACTGGCGCCTGGCCTCCGCACCGTAGAGGTGAGCCTGCCCGATTGCAATGGCACCTCACTTGATGGTACAGTATCTTCAATAACAAAGTTGGGATTGTTGCTAGGCAGGAGGAACGTTTGAGAGACGGGAGAAGGAGTTGTCACTCAGAGGTGAGGTGCATTCAGAGGGAGTGAGACTGTGAGTAGGAACAGCCCACCGTTCAGTTTAGTTTATTGTCACGTGAACCGAGGTACAGTGAAAAGCTTTTTGTTGCGGGCTATCAAGTCAGCGGAAAGACAATACATGATTACTATCAATCCATTGACAGCGTATAGATACATGATAAGGGAATAATGTTTAATGCAAGGTAAAGCCAGCAAAGGATAGTCCGGTCAAGGATAGTCCGAGGGACATCAAAGAGATCGATAGATGTATTCAAGAGAGAGTTGGATTTAGCTCTTAGAGCTAACGAAATCAAGGGATATGGGGGGAAAGCAGGAATAGGGTACTGATTTGGGATGATCAGCCATGATCACATTGATTGGCGGTGCCATCAAGAAGAGACGAATAGCCTACTCCTGGATTTATTTTCTATAGTAGTTCTGCACTGCTCTCTGGTTGTGGTAGGATAATTCAGTTGCCTGATGACTGCTGGCAAGAAACTGTTCCTGAATCTGGTGGCGTGCATTTTCCCACTTCTACACCTTTTGCCTGGTGGGAGAGGGGAGAAGAGGGAGTGGTCAGGATGCGACACATCCTTGGTTGCGCTGCTGGCCTTGCCGAGGCAGCGTGAGGTATACATGGAGTCAATAGATGGGATGGTGGTTTTTATGAGCTTGTTATTTGTTCTTTCACCCCTTCCTTTCTTTCCCATCATCACCCCCCCCCCCCCCCCCCCCCCCCCACCCTTCCTTATTCCTCACGTGGACTCTCACCTATTTCTCCCCCTCCCCTTCCACCTACATGCTTTCCTCTGGCTTCCCAATTTGCAAGTCTTTGATTTTAACCCTGCCTTTTGTCTATTCATCCCTAGTCCAACCATCTGACTACCTGTAACCCTCCTCACTTCTGTCCACCTGTCTCTTGTCAGGCTTTGCCTTGTACCTCCTCTCTTCCAGCTTACTCTTCCCACTGCCCCACCCCCACCACAATCAGTCAGAAGAAGATATCCGGGCCCAAAACATCACCTATCCATGTTCTCCACAGATGCGTTATTAAAGCCTTTGACAGCACTGTGCCTGTACTTGCTGGAGTTTAGAAGGATGAGGGGAGACCTCATTGAAACTTACCGAATAGTGAAAGGCTTAGATAGAGTGGATGTGGAGAGGTTGTCAAGTCAAGTCAGTTAAGTCAAGTTTATTCGTCACATACCATACGAGATGTGCAGTGAAATGAAAAAGTGGCAATGCTCACAGATTGTGCTAAAAAACTACAAAACAGAATGGAACAGAATCACATGTTCACATATTACATATTTGTGGGAGGGAAAAAAAGAAAAAAACAGCAATTTAAAAAGAGACAACACAACAGTAAATTGGTACAGTGAAGTTAGTCCCTGGTGAAATAGGAGTTTACAGTCCTAATGGCCTCTGGGAAGAAACTCCTTCTCATCCTCTCCGTTTTCACAGCATGGCAACGGAGGCGTTTCCACTAGTGGGAGAGTCTAGGACTAGAAATAGCCTCAGAATTAAAGGAAGTTCCTTTTGAGGAAGTAGATGAGGAGAAATTTCTTTAGTCGGAGGGTGGTGAATCTGTGGAATTCTTTGCCACGGAAGGCTGTGAAGTCACTAGATAATTTAAAGGCAGAGATAGATAGATTCTTGATTAGTACGGGTGTCAGAGGTTATGGGGAGAAGGTGGAAAAATGGTGTTCGGAGGGAGAGATCAGCCATGATTGAATGATGGAGTAGACTTGATAGGCTGAATGGTCTAATTCTGCTCCTATCACATGACCTTATGACCTTATGCTGCCTGACCCGTTGAGTGACTCAGACACTGTACGTTGTTCTGGATTATTGGTCGAGTCTCTGATTTATTAGTTTATAAATTAGCTGCGCTACTAATGCTTCCCGATGTATACATTTTCAAATGCATAACATTGCCAAAATTATCAAAGTACTGTGTTAGGAATTAGAAATTGTTCCCAATTTCTAGCCTGCAAATGAAATATTAAAATGCAACCCTATATAGACAAAAGTGCAATCTAGTTATGTTTCTGTTCCTGAATAATGAATAAAGTTAATTACTTTTCAAATTTGTCACTGAATTTTAACCAAACTTCACAGCTCGTTACTGTTAATTACCTGGCGTTATTGCAAAATTACAGTATTAAAAATAAGCCTTGCAAAATTACAGGAAAAAAAACATTACCAAAAGATTAAAGGTATTAAATCATCCAGGCATTGAATTTAGTCAAACCCATTGCCGGGCATAGGACTCAATTGTTTATAGGTCGGTGAGCTTGGGGTAAAGTTTAGTAGATAGGGGATCAGATTCCTCTAATCTGAGCAAAGACATTCTTGCCATAGAGGGAGTACAGAGAAGGTTCGCCAGACTGATTCCTGGGATGTAAGGACTTACATATGAAGAAAGACTGGATAGACTCGGCTTGTACTCGCATGAATTTAGGAGATTGAGGGGGGATCTTATAGAAACTTATAAAATTCTTTAGGGGTTGGACAGGCTAGATGCAGGAAGATTGTTCCCGATGTTGGGGAAGTCCAGAACAAGAGGTCACAGTTCAACGATAAGGGGGAAATCGTTTAGGATCGAGATGAGAAAAACATTTTTCACACAGAGAGTAGTGAATCTCTGGAATTCTCTGCCACAGAAGGTAGTTGATACCAGTTCATTGGCTATATTTAAGGGGGAGTTAGATGTGGCCCTTGTGGCTAAAGGGATCAGGGGGTATGGAGAGAAGGCAGGTACAGGATACTGAGTTGGATGATTAGCCATGATCATATTGAATGGCGGTGCAGGCTCGAAGGGCCGAATGGCCTACTCCTACTCCTGCACCTATTTTCTATGTTTCTATTTAGTTTAGTTTAGTTTAGAGATACAGTGCGGAAACAGAC
The DNA here is from genome assembly GCF_028641065.1 of Leucoraja erinaceus. Taxonomy (NCBI): domain Eukaryota; kingdom Metazoa; phylum Chordata; class Chondrichthyes; order Rajiformes; family Rajidae; genus Leucoraja; species Leucoraja erinaceus. The sequence continues at coordinate 126,377,335 of NC_073378.1, read as the reverse complement.
CCTTCATCCGTCGAGTCCGCACCAACCAGCGATCCCCGCACACTAACACTATCCTACACACACTAGGGGCAATTTACATTTATCCCAAGCCAATTAACCTGCAAACCTGGAAGTCTTTGGAATGTGGGAGAAAACCAAAGATGTTAGAGAAATCCCACGTGGTCATGTACTAGCTCCGTACAGGCAGCACGTAGTCGGGATTGAACGCGGGTCTCTGCTTCTGTTTCTGCTTCTGCTTCTGCTTTCCATCGCCATCAGCTGGGCTATCTCATGCAGGTTACACTCGCATGGGCACTGATTGCAAAAGGGTTATTTCGATTTTTATGTGGGCAAGTTTGGTGAGATGATCCATGTCCAAGTTGTTGAAATTTGACTTGCAGAGTGTCAAGGTTGGTGCACACCTGGTGGTGTCGGGTAGGATGTTCCACTCTGGGATAATCCATGGATATAGTGACTGTAGGTAGCTATTTTTGTTTGCTCTAATTCTAGTATGAATAAAGTGACCTGAGGACTGTCCTGTAGATTTCTGGGTATTGGATTGAACGAGGTGAGATATGTTACTGGGGATGAGGCCATGAGTCTCCTTGTAGACAGTACATAAGCGGGCTTTGGTGCATCTTGACTCCAGCGACTCCCAGCCAAGGCGATTTAACATATCGGAAACACTTGACTGTCGCGAGTAGTCGTCATTGACAAACCGGGCTGCACGCCTCTGAGCATTGTCAAGGGTGCCTATGTTATTTTTCTGGTGAGGGTCTCAGATCGTCTGGCAATATTCCAACAGTGGGCGGACAAGTGCTTTGTACGCTACCTCCTTAGTTGGTTTGTCACAAACTGACAAGTTTCTCCGGAGAAGGCCCAAAGTTTTGTTTGCTTTTGTGGCAATCTGGTTTATGTGTCTGTTAGACCAGATGTGAGTTCAACTCCCAGGATCAACTTCTTTAAGCAGGCTGTCTCCCATCTTGTACCGGTTCATGATAGACTCGGCTTGTACTCGCTAGAATTTAGAAGATTGAGGGGGGATCTTATAGAAACTTACAACATTCTTAGGGGGTTGGACAGGCTAGATGCAGGTAGATTGTTCCCGATGTTGGGGAAGTCCAAGACAAGGGGTCACAGCTTAAGGATAAAGGGGAAATCCTTTAGGACCGGGATGATAAAAACATTTCACACAGAGAGTGGTGAATCTCTGGAACTCACTGCCACAGAAGGTAGTTGAGGTCAGTTCATTGGCTATATTTAAGAGGGAGTTAGATGTGGCCCTTGTGGCTAAAGGGATTAGGGGGTATGGAGAGAAGGCATGTACGGGATACTGAATTGGATGATCAGCCATGATCATATTGAATGACGGTGCAGGCTCGAAGGGCCGAATGGCCTACTCCTGCACCTATTTTCTATGTTTCTATGATCGGCTCGGCTTTATGAATAACTCTCATGGAAAAGCATTTGGCGTGATTGATACCCATTTGCCAAATGGTTTCCCAATTGCAAAGATGGTTTATGTCATTTTGAAGAACCTTGGCATCTTCAGCAGATTTGATTTCTTGATACACAATACAGTCGTCTGCGAAGAATCTCACTCTTGAAGACAGGTTGTCAGGCAGATCAGTTGATGTAGATCAAGAACAGCAAGGCCCCAACACTGTTCCCTGTGGCACGCCAAACTCAACTGGAGATTGATCAGATTGGGGCCACAGGGTGACTGACCATTGGGAACAGTTGTGGATCAAGACCATATGTCTGGAGTGGCAGACAGCATTCTTTCAACGTGGCGCTGCTGAGGAAGTGTTTCTGCTCCTTATTCAGGAAACCAAGTGTGTAAAAAATAATGCCTTCAGTGTCGTGGGGGAACCTCAAGGTCTGGTTTTATTGAAGAAGATCCACACTATCGTAGGAGAACCAATGGGCGTTGTGATCTGCTGCTTGCCAACACAGAGAAGGGGCGGCACGGTGGCGCAGCAGTAGAGTTGCTTCCTCACAGCGCTTTCAGTGCCAGAGACCCGGATTCGATCCCGACTCCGGGTGCTGTCTGTATGGAGTTTGCATGCCCTCCCCGTGAACACATGGGTTTTCTCCGAGATCTTCGGTTTCCTCCCACACTCCAAAAACATACAGGTTTGTAGATTTATTGGCTTGGTATCACTGTAAATTGCCCCCAGTGTGTGTAGGATAGTGTTAATGTGCTGGGATCGCTGGTTGGTGCGGACTCGCTGAGCCGAAGGCCCTGTTTCCGCGCTGTATCTCTAAACTAAACTAAACTAAAAATAACTTTTTTGTCTGCTTCAGGTGTAGGCTGAATATATACAGGTTATTTATCCATTATTAATACAAATATGTTCAGATATGTATCTTCATATCAAGCCTGATAAATGAGTGTGCAATGCCTATATTTTAATTTCTGTAGAGTACAATGAGTCAGTGATTATTTCCATGTGAAATTGCATGAATAGTAACATTAGACAGGCCTGCACTGTGTATGACATATCAGTGTGCTTGGCCTTGTCTTGGCAGCAGGCACATGTTTGTAAGTCATAGGAGCAGAAGTAGGCCAATAGGCCCATTGTCAATTCCGCCACTCAATCATGGCTGACCTATCTTTTCCGCTCAACCCCATTCTCCTGCCTTCTCCCCATAACCCCTGACACCCATACTTATCAGGAATCTGTCCCTCTGCCTTAAAAATACCCAATGATGGCTTCCACAGCCTTCTCTGGCAATGAATTCCACAGATTCACCACATCCCCAGCTAAAGACATCGCTTCTCATCTCCTTTCTAAAGGTACATCCTTTTATTCTGAGGCTATGGTCCCTGGTCCTAGACTCTCCCACTAATGGAAACATCCTCTCCACATCCACTCTAACCAGGCATTTCACTATTTGGTAAATTTCAATTTCCCCTCATCTTTCTCTACTCCAGTGAGTACAGGCCCAGTGCTGTCATACGCGCATCATATGTTAACCCAACTATCCATGGGATCATTCTCGTAAACCTCCTCTGGACCCCCTCCAATGCCAGCACATCCTTCCTCAGATATGGGGCTCAAAACTGCCCAACTTGCTCCAAGTGCAGCCTGACCAGTGCCTTGTTACGCCTCAGCATTATTTCCCTGTTTCTAGTCTTGAAATAAATGCTAGCATTGCATTTGTCTCCCTTACTACCAATGAAACTTGCATTTTAACATTTAATCCAACACCCCCAAGTCCCTTTGCACCTCTGATTTCTGAATCCTCTCCTCATTCAAAAATAGTCTAAGTCTTTATTCCTACTACCAAAGTGGATAACTGCACACTTTGCTACGCTGTATTCCATCTGCCACCCCTGTACACTCTCATGGAAGTTCTTCTGTTCTTTCCTTCCGTCCCCATCTCTGCAACTTAAAATATGCTTATTTTCTCAACCTTTTCATTTCTAATAAATGGTTCTTGACCTTAAATATCAACCCTGTTTCTCTCTCCCTTGGCAAGCTGAGTGTTTCTGGTAGTTTCTGTTTTTGGTTTGGATATCCAGCATCTGTAGATTCTTTATCTTTAGTTTATTTTAGTTTAGAGATACAGCGTGGAAACAGGCCCTTCGGCCCACTGGGTCCATGCCGAACAGCGATCCCTGCACATTAACACTATCCTACACACTCTAGAGACATTTTTTACATTTACATCAAGCCATTAACCTACATACCTGTACATCTTTGGAGTGTGGGAGGAAACCGAAGTTCTCGGAGAAAACCCGCGCGGTCACGGGGCGTCAACACGCATTATGGCTAAATAGTGTACAAACTCCGTACAGACAGCACCCGTGATTGGGATCGAACCCGGGTCTCTGGTGCTGCAAGCGCTGTAAGGCAGCAACTCTACTGCTGCGACACCGTGCCGCCCTAACTATGGTGACTCCTGGGTATGCTGTTCTCTCCGGTGCACCGGGCCTCCTTTCTGACATGTTGACCCAATCTTCATGTCCCTCTGAGTGAATGTATTACCTCTATTTCCCCTCCCTCCTCCCTGCAGCCTCCACCTTTTCTCGGGCATTCAAAAGTTCATGTTCATCAGTGATAGGAGCAGAATTAGGCCATTCGGCCCATCACGTCTACTCTGCCATTTAATCATGGCTGATCCATCGCTCCCTCCTAACCCCATTCTCCTGCCTTCTCCTCATAATCCTTGACATCCGTACTAGTCAAGAACTTATCTATCCCTGCCTTACGTTCATGTTGATGATGTGCTTATGCTGTACTGATACTCAACATAGTGACCAAGACTTTAAGGGCTGGCATCTTACTGCTTCTTGAGAAGCATCAAGAGTTGTGATGATCCAAGTGTGTTCCCAACGTGGAACAGTGCAGGTCCCATTTGAGCGCTTGCAACTGGCGGAGACCACCCTGAAGCTGTTTCACACTGGAGCGGACAATTTTGTAAATTTTCGGATATAAGACACGAAAAGCTGGAGTAACTCAGCAGAACAGGCAGCATCTCTGGTGAAAGGAATGGTTGACGTTTCGGGTCGAGACCCTTCTACAGACTGGTAATTGTTTGGGGACCTGACCTGGCAAAAACGCCAGAAAATAACCATTGATGTTTGAATGCTCCAAAAAATAGTTGTTATCCAATAAAGGTTGGCCAAGCCAGTTATGTTTCAGACTTATAGTCTGTGATTCATTGTCATGCAGTCAGTGAGTTGGGTAGAACTTACATTGGCACTTGGATATGAAAAGAAATGGGGGAAAGGCTAAGATTCGCATCTCTACACTTTTTATTCCATAATTTTACTTGACTGTCCTCCAGTATCTCCCTCGTCATTTTAGTCGGCACCTGACATCTGATACCTCACCTCTGTCTATTGGCCACTTGGAAAACAAGAATTGATTTTGTGGAGAATGGCAGAACGGAACTGTGTTCTTTCCACAGCATCCCGTGCCTTTGTAAATAAATCACTGCACTTTGCTGCAGGTCTGATATCATTTTGCTTCCTCGTGGTATTAACATCTTGGTAATGCATATTCAACATCCACAAAATATCAAGAGCATTCTGGAGCCTTGACGGTTTAACAAGCTTGCTTCCGAAGCGGGGACACGTTTTTTTTTTTTTCTTGAGGTCAACTTGGGAACTGAAATTAATGGAAATCTGCTTTCACCAGTGGGATCCTGTAAAGGTTCTGTGTGTAACCACAGCTGAGCAGAGGCGTGATACTGTTATGGCGTAAATATCTGCCACACGTGTTCAGCTTCTCACATTCGGACTCAGCGGGCTGGATTATGGCAGGTGCAAGTGTCGGGATTGATTATAACCTGATCAATGCAGAGTTATTGGATCAGCATTACGTCCCATTGCTGATCGCTCATTATTCTGGCAGCGATGTTAAACTCGCCGGTCGATCCCCAAGCTGGGAACTTCATAAGTTAATCATAGATTGGATCTCGTGGCCGAGAAATAAATTATTCTGTTGATAGCACCAAGTGTGCTGTGCAGTCTCTTTGGTGCATTGCATACTGCCTTTGAAACCAATTCCATTGAGGTCAATGGAATGAAGTTTAGGAGCAATGAGTGCCATGCTGATATGAATTAAAAATATGAAATAAGGCATTTAGCACTGCTCACTCAGAAAGACTTTCTACGTAACAGATGTGAATGGGAAGCATTTGGCCCATACCATACACACCCCTGTTCCCCCCCCCCCCCCCCCCCCCCCTCCCCCCCCCCCTCCCCAGTTGTTCTCAAGCACCGCAGATATAATTGCAGGGGCTGCCAACATTGGGTGAGAGTTGAAAGTGAGAAATTGCGAGGGAGCATAGCGACCGAGGGGTGGGGGGGGGGAAGTTGTCCCCTCTTTTGCATTTTTCAGCTTGAAATTGTGCAATCTGGTGCATACTGTAGTGAGTCTTTTAACTGACTCTTGAATGTACCATTTATGCTTCAAATTGGATTAGGTATGAATAAGGTCAGGCTAAATTACATTCCTAATTACATTCCACAGTAGAGCCAGGCTCTGATCAACAGGTGCAGCACATTAATGACCTTTGTATATTCATGTATGAAAATCAGATTATAATTCATGCTGTTATGCATATATATAGAGAAACAAAAACATAGAAACAAGGCAAGAGGAGTCAGACTTCCATCACTGTTCTGCACAAATAAATCAATCAACCTTACCCTTTGACTATAGAAACAAAACAAAAATAATGCCACATATTCAACCATATATGGTTCAATGAAATTAAGATATATATGTAAAACTTATATATGGAAACAGGCCCTTTGGCCCACCAAGTCCACACCGACCAGCAATCTACCATACACCAGCTGTATCCTACACACCAGGGACAATTTACAGAAGCCAATTAACCTACAAACCTGCACTTCTATCAGATGTGGGAGAAACCGGAATATCCAGAGAAAACCCATGTGGTCATAAGGAGAATGCACAAATACTGTACAGACAGCACCCGTAGTCAGGATCAAATCTGGGTCTGTGATGCTGTAAGGCAGCAACTCTACCGCTGTGCCACCGTGCCACCCTATTAAATTATTTTTTCTGTAATATATTTATTATGGTGTCACGTCAATAAAGAAGAACATGATTCTGATTTCTGCCTTTAGTTGGATAACACACATCTCCAGTCATTGTGTTTTATGGCTGGTTTTCAACCTCTTCAGTCTGAAGGTCTCGACCCAAAACATCACCTATTCTTTCTCTCCAGAGATGCTGCCTGTCCTGCTGAGTTATTCCAGCTTTTAGTGTTTATCTTCAGTTTAAACCAGCATCTGCAGTTCCTTCTTACACTCTTTGTTAAGCGAAACAGGTCCAATTCTCATAATAATATTCACCTCAATTAAGTATTTTCTTCACCTCCGTTGCTGCAGGGAATACAATCCCAATTATCAAATCTTCCTTCAAAGTAAAAAAAAATTCCAGCCCTGCCAACATCTTCATAAATCGTCCCTGGATCCTCTCCAGAGCAATTGCACCCTTTCTACAGCGTGTCATAGCCTTACAGCATGGAAACAGGCCCTTCATCCCAACTTGTTCATGCAGATCAAGATGCCCCATCTAAACTAGTCCCATTTAACCGCATTTGGCCCATAGCCCTTTAAACCCTATGTATTCCTGTGTGTATCAGTGAAGCGGCAACAACACCCGGAGTGAGCGGAGACTTGGCAATGTCCAGGGAGCATTTCCCTCTCTCCCCAGGAATGCTGCTCTGTGTCCAGCTGGGGTCCGGGGGAGGTGAGGGTCATTGACTCGGGGATCGGGCATCGGAGTGGAGCTATAGCCCAAGATACATCCCCGCGGTTCCGGAGGCGGCACCGATGCCCCCACTCACCTGGTTTGCTCCTGGCTCCAGGCCAGAGTTAAAACTCCATGGGGTGTGGACCGAGCGGCCGACGGACACAGAGCCGCTGGCGGTGAGGGTGGGATGGGTGAGCGGGGGCCGTGCCGGGGGGGGGGGGGGGGGGGGGGGGGTCAAGTCAAGTCAAGTCAAGTCAAGTTTATTTGTCACATACACATACGAGATGCGCAGTGAAATGAAAGTGGCAATGCTCGCGGACTTTTGTGCAAAAGACAAACAACAAAACAACCAAACAAATTATAAACACAATCATAATACACATAGACAAGAGCTCATTGTCGACTTCAGGAGGCACAGCACCGACTTAGCCCCCCTACACATCAACGGCGAGTGTGTGGAGAGGGTCAACACCTTCCGGTTTCTCGGTGTCCATATCGCTGCTGACATCTCCTGGACGGACAACACGACAGCGGTCATCAAGAAGGCTCAGCAGCGGCTGCACTTCCTGAGGGTCCTCAGGAAGCACAACCTGGACTCTAACCTGCTGCTGACCTTCTACCGCTCGTCCATCGAGAGCCTGCTGACATACTGCATTACAGCATGGTATGGCAGCTGCACCATGGCAGACAGGGAGAGGCTTCAGAGGGTAACCAGGACAGCGCAGAGGATCATTGGCTGCCCTCTCCCCTCCCTGATGGACATCTACACCTCCCGCTGCCTTAGCAGGGCAAAGAAGATCATCAAAGACAGCTCCCATCCTGCGTTTGGACTGTTCGACCTGCTGCCCTCTGGAAGGCGCTATAGGTGCATCAAATCCAGGACAAACAGACTCAGGAATAGTTGCTTTCCGAGAATTATATCTACCATAAATTCAAATTCACACATGCACTGACTACACCGCCCAACACGGACTTCCATCTGTATATATGTATATATGATATATGTATATATGTCCCCCCCCCATCTCCCTTCTGTTTTTTGTTTTTTTTCTGTTTCTTGTTTTTTGTGCTAAATTGTATGTATGCACTGAGTACGAGCAGCTTTCAGTTTCAATGTACATGTATAGTGACAATAAATGGCATATCTATATCTATCTATATTCTTTTACATAATAAATAATAGAAGGAAAAACGTTCTGTAGAGTTAGTCCCTGGTGAGATAGGCGTTTACAGTCCGAATTGCCTCTGGGAAGAAACTCCTTCTCAACCTCTCCGTTCTCACCGCATGGCAACGGAGGCGTTTGCCTGACCGTAGCAGCTGGAACAGTCCGTTGCAGGGGTGGAAGGGGTCTCTCTCATGATTTTGATTGCTCTGGAGTTGCACCTCCTGATGTATAGTTCTTGCAGAGGGGCGAGTGAAGTTCCATAGTGCGTTCGGCCGAACGCACTACTCTCTGCAGAGCCTTCTTGTCCTTGGCAGAGCAATTCCCAAACCAGATGGTAATGTTCCCGCACACGATGCTTTCCACCGCCGCTGCGTAGAAGCACTGGAGGATCCTCGGAGACACTCTGAATTTCTTCAATTGCCTGAGGTGGTAAAGGCGCTGCCTTGCCTTACTCACGAGTGCTGAGGCGTGTGATGCCCATGTCTTATCCTCGGAGATGTGGACTCCCAGATATTTAAAACAGTTCACCCTATCCACAGGATCCCCATTTATACTCAATGGAGTGCACGTCCTCAGATAATGTGCCCTCCTAAAGTCCATGATCAGCTCCTTCGTTTTTTTGATGTTCAAGAGGAGGCTGTTATCCTGGCACCAGAGTGCTAGATCAACCACCTCCTCCCGGTAGGCCTTCTCATCGTTGTCTGAGATCAGGCCCACCACCACAGTGTCATCAGCAAACTTAATTATTGTATTGGAGCTGAACCTAGCCACACAGTCATGTGTGTACAGGGAGTACAATAGGGGGCTGAGGACGCAACCCTGGGGCGATCCTGTGCTCAGGGTGAGGGACTTCGATGTATTCCCTCCCATCTTGACTACCTGGGGCCTGGCGGTGAGAAAGTCCAGGACCCAGGCACACAGGGAGGTGTTGAGCCCCAATTCCATTAGCTTCCCGGCCAGTCTGGTGGGGACTATCGTGTTGAAGGCTGAACTGTAGTCTATGAACAGCATCCTCACGTAGCCCCCCTTCTGGCTGTCCAGATGGGAGAGAGCGGTGTGCAAGACCTGGGAGACCGCATCGTCCATGGACCTGTTCGGACGGTATGCGAACGGTCAGTGCTGGGACCAGTGCCGTGTCTCACCTATCACGCCATCTGCACGGAAATGTGAATGGGGGTGAGGCAGCATCTATAGAGAGGTAGACAAAAATGCTGGAGAAATGGTTGAGTCTGAAGAAGGGTCAAACTCAGACATAGATGCTGCCTCACCCGCTGAGTTTCTCCAGCATTTTTGTCTACATTGCTATTTTAAATTGATATCCACGCAAACGGAATGCCGCTGTACGGAAGAGTTGGCTTCCAGCCTATGGCAGAAAACCCGGGGCCAGAGTTCCCCTCACATTACAAGCTTGGTAAGCATCAGTGACCTCACGTCACATCATTACAGGAACAAAGTGCTGGCAGTGAACAGCGCTATCTGGGGAGACTATGGATGGCAAGGCCAGCAATGTCCAGCCGCCGAATCTTCTCTTTGGAGAAGACCTAGCCAAACAGGTAAAAAACCTGGACGAGGAAGTAAAGCTGTCGGACTAGTCAAGGTACCTACGACGAGCAAAAGCCTCACCATTTCAGCGACAACACCCCTACGCCTCCATCAGCAGTAAGTGGTTCACTGAAGCTGGTGGCAGCTTGAAAGCTGATTCTCTGGGCAGAGGTCTTTTAGGCCAATGCCAAGCCGGCCCTGAGAGAAAATGTGCAATCCACGCACCCCAGCAGTCCTATCCTCCAATTCAAGGATGGAATTTGAACCTGAGGACGGAAACAGAACCCGCATCAGGGGCCTTTGGGCTTACCATAAGACCACCGGTAACCATGGAGGTAGGTGGGTCTGGTTCTTTCCGAAACACGGGGTGTGTGGACTAGTTACGAGTTGGTAATAGATTACACTTGTTTTACATGAATGTCGACGAATAACATCAGATCAGTTTATGCTGCACAGTATACAAGGATTCCAAATTAAATTTCCTTTAACTCATTGCCACCCACACAATATACACCAAATTGGACATCTATTCATTCCAAACAAAAAGGTTTGGGTATACAAGCAGATATCCAAACAAGCTTGATGATGTCGGATCACCCTTGATTAAGTCACATTCACATGTGGAGTATAGACTATTTAGAATGGGAAACTTTGTTACTGTCTAACAACGGATTTCTATAGGGTACTTTATGGCATGCATCAATCTCAAAGATGCATGCTATTCAGTTCCCATTCACAGGGTTCACCGGAGATATTTGAAATTTAGCTGGATGGGCAACGATAGCTGTTAAAGTGTGGCGAAATGGGCAAACTTCAGCTCCCAGGTTATTTACCAAATTATCAAGCCAGTGCTTGGGCTGCTCAAAGCTCGAAAATACATATTTATGGCCTATCTGGATGATATTCTAAAAACGCTGAATCTTGCTAAATTAGCTGTTTCAGCCGCAAAACTAATATTTGAGAAATTGGGGCTTCTCAACCATTCAGTTGAATTTAAGTTGATACCAACTAGAGTTATAGATTGTGATTTACCTTTAACTCTATTAATTGTCTGTGACTCCACCCTGGGGCAAGAGATTAGAATTAATGAAAGCTTGCAACAATCTGGTTGTTTATTCATCAAGTGGCCAGTGTAATTGGCAATTTAGTGGCTGTTTTCAGCTGCGTGATTGGGGCCTTTGCATTATATGAACTTACATCGTACAAAGGAGTAAGCTCTCAAGTACCATGTAGGTCATTGTTAACGGACCTATGCTATTACTAGCTGAAACTATAAGGTCACAATGATGAACAAACAGTATTCAACATTGCTCCAGTACTCTTGGTCATTAAACCTTCAGTTATATTACAAACTGATGATAGTGCTTAAAGATGGGAAATTACTATCCCATCTCTAGTCACAGAGGTGGATGGGATGTGCATGAGTTACCAATCCCTCAGTTATGTGGTATCAACTACCTAAAGTCACTAGGTGAGTTCTATGGGTTAAAGGCTTATTGTGCAAATATGCATATCTGCATGCTCAACTACAAGTTGACACACTATGGTGGTGGCATATTTTAATTACATGGGTGCAATCAAGTCAATATCCTGTGATAAGTTTACCTAACCTCATTTGGCGCTGGTGTATCATCACGTAAATCAATGACAACACAGAATGGATGTTGGATCACAAAGTATTTAATGACATTGTGGCTCGATGGAACACCAAATATCGATTTGTTTGCATCTAGTCTCAATCACCAGTTACAAAAATATCTGGCATGGCGGCCATTCTCAGGGGCAGTGACGATGGATGCTTCTCGCTACACTGGGGAGGAATGTTCTTTATGTCTTTCCTCCATTTTGCCTCATCAGTTGGTGCTTGCTTAAAATCCAACAAGACTCCACCTCAGGCTTTTGATAGTGCCTGACTGGCCTACACAGCCATTGGTCCACTCATACTGGGAATGATAACAGAGCCCTTTATGGCTGTTCCCAAACGCAGAAATCTGCTGGCTCACCCCGTGACTGGGGAGAACCATCCTCTGCATGAGCGAATCAAATTGTTGGTTTACAGACTATGAGAAGACCTGTCCTGGGGTACGGACTGTCAGGTTGTACGGTGGATGCAATCACTGCGGCCTGAAGAGATAGTACCAAGAAACAGTACATCTCCTATGTCAAGGAATGGGAAGTGTTCTGTTTACAGTCCAATATATCGTACGACACGGTACGTATAACAGATGTCTTGGAATTCCTCTCAAAGCTATATTTCACGAGAGATGGAGTTATAGTGCTATAAATTGTGTCAGAAGTGCCTTGTCGTCATATTTCCTGCTGGGGTCGGGACACCTCGCTGTTGGGTCTCGACCTCTGATATCCAGATTTATGAAGGGTATCTTCAACTCAAATTCCCCCAGGCCCAGGTACTCGGAGATATAGGATGTTAATGACCAGCTACATCCTTGTCCTCGGTCAAAATCACTTACAAAATGGCGCTGGGTTCAGCGCAATGGGTCCAGTCGTTGCATAAGCTACAACTGGCCAGGGTGGTTACATCTGCAAATAATATGATCCTTTATGTTCATGACTTAGTTTTGCAGAGTAGACCGGGGGCGTCAGGTCTCAAACTAGTTTCATGGCATACCCCATGGACTTTTGGTTGTGTGTGTGGTCACACATCTACATTATCTCACCTAGAGCCTTAGAGGCACTGAATTAGCAATTTTTGTTAGTTACAAAAAAAAAAACCTCATACGTAGGTATCAGTATAGACCATTCCCAGGTGATTAAAACAGGTTCTGGCTTGTGCAGGAGTGAACACTGATGTTTTCAAATCTCACTCCACCAGGGCTGCAACAACATCAGCAGTGAGGGTTATGGATGTTTCGCTGGACCACATCCTTGCAGCTGCAGGATGGTCAAACAAGTGAATTTCCAAATATGTTATAACTAACCCATTGCCAGACCGGGGGTATTTTTAGGTTTCCTCCCACATTCCAAAGACGTACAGGTTTGTAAGTCAATTGGTAAATGTAAAAATTGTCCTTTCTGGGTGTAGGATAGTGTTAATGGGTATGGATCGCTGGTCGGCGCGGACTCGGTGGGCCGAAGGGCCTGTTTCTGTGCTGTATCTCTAAACATGCCCCCTGTTTCATCATAGGATGGGTCTGTGATAAAGAAAGAGATTCTGGTAGAAAACTGAAAAAGAGAACCATTACATTTTGCACCATTTTGTTTTTGTCAGAATGGTTAGCAATTAATCTAACAACCTTGGCAGGAGACAGAGGTTGAAGTTTTGCATTTTTAAAACACCAGCTCCAAATTGAGATAAAAATGCATGATCCTCTGCACGGATGAAGTAAAATATCATTGTTTCAGAGTTGGACAGAATGCAGAAGGCACTTTAGCCTGAGTTATCCACGCCGACTACCTATCTATGTTAATCTCTCTGCATTTAGTTTAGTTTAGTTAAGTTTATTATTGGCATGTATACAGAGGTATAAGCTTTTGTTTGCATGCTAACCAGTCAAAGAAAAGGCGATATATGAATATTGGCTCATATCCTTCTATTTCCTTCCAATTCATCTGCCTGTCCAAATGAATCTTAAATGTTGTGATTGTACCTGCCTCTACTACCTCCTCTGGCAGTCTTTTCTATATATGCACCATCATCTTTGTGAAAATATGCTGAAATAATTTCTCCATTCTTTTCCAAACCATTGTTGCCTTTTGATCTAATGTGACATAACTTGACAGAGAATCCATTTGCAGGACTATGGGGAAAAAGAAAGGGGGAATCTGACTAACAGACTCAATGAGCCAAATACTCACCAGTGCAGTAATAAATAACAAGCCCATCGGCCCACCGTGTCCACACCGACCAGTGATCACCGCACACGAACACTATCCTACACACACTAGGGAGAATTTAACATTTTATACCAAACCGATTAACCTGCAAACCTGAAGGGCTTTGGAGTGTGGGAGGAAATCCACGCAGGTAACGGGGAGAACGTACAAACTCTGTGCAGACAGGCACCCGTAGTCGGGATCGAACCCAGGTCTCTTACGCTGTAAGGCAGTAGCTCTACCGCTGCGCCACCGTGCCGTTTAATTTCATGCTAACCAAGATTTATGAATATTCTTTTCCCACTAATCAATTGAACTGGGCCCGACCGGATTTCTTCATCAGGCTTGTTCAGACCACAACAATATTTATCAATATTTCAATAACCTGATATCGCTGTATAGTGAATTTGTAGGATTGCCAGCCAGTCAAGAAAGACACCAAAGGGCAGCTGGGACCATTGTGAAATATTTGGGTGTGCAATCACAAATTATACTCGGAGAGCAGACGGTTTTCAGATTAGTAGAGGCTTAAAGTCAATTATAGGAGTTCCTATAGGCAATATTAACAGATGGACTCTCAGTACATTTTCCACTGTAGCAGTGGTGTTAACCAATTTCAAGTGATACAGTATGGAAACAGGCCATTTGGCCCAACTTGCCTACACCGGTCAACATGTCTCAGCTACACCAGTCCCACCTGCTCGCGTTTGGTCCATATCCCTCCAAACCTGTCCTATCCATGTACCTGTCTAACTGTTTCTTAATTGTTGGGAAAGTCCCTGCCTCGTCTGGCGGCTTGTTCCATACACCCACCACCCTTATTGTGAAAAAGTTACCCCCCAGATTTCTCTTAAATCTTTTCCCCTTCACCTTGAACCTATGTCCTCTGGTCCTCGATCCAGCCACTCTGGGCAAGAGACTGTGTGATCTATTCCTCTCCCGACACACACCTCTCTAACATCACCCCTCATCCTCCGGCTCTCCAAAGGAATAGAGTCCCAGCCTGTTCAACCTCTCCCTAATACCTCAGACCCTCTAGTCCTGGCAACATCCTCGTAAAGTATGTTAAATGGCCAACAGAGAACTGTTAGGCAACCGCATTAAATGCGATTTTCAGCCATCAATGACAGCGAAGATGGACATTTTTCTTCAGTTTCAATAAACCCGTTCATTTCCAAAAACATCTTACTATTAGTCAACAGGCCCCAGCTACAAGATATGGTCACACGTGGACTTTTAAATCCGCCTACAAATGACAATGAATCATCTCAATTAAAAGCCATTGCAGAATTCAGCACTTCTAAAATCTGTAATAAAAAAACATGTTTCCACTTAGAATGATTTATTTTCACGTAGATTTATAAATGATTCAGCCGCAGTGCTAATTATTTTTTTAAAAATCTTACATAAAAGCAGGGAAAAATCGCGAAGGTCGGTGTTGTGAATATGCTGATCACTCCAGTTGTGAGAGTGAGGGCTTTTTTTTTGTTTTCACTGTCATTTTCGTGTCCATGCCCACTTCCTTTTCATGACGCTTTGAGTGCTTTTTTCAATGATTTATCCAACCTTCTCTGTCAGCACCTTTCAGGAGGGGAATTTTTACGAGCCCTGCTGATGGTCTCGGTCAATGTTGGTGCACATTTGCTGCTCTGTCCTCAGAGGATCACCGAGACAAGACAGGGAAAAAGGAACATGTTCGAAATGCAATGGGATTTTTAAACCCTGTGCCAAGTACTTGCTTTTAAAATCAAATCAAAAACAAGAGCACATACAACAAATATGGGTCTTTGTAGACCATCATATTCATCCAGCCCAGTTAAGGAGATTGTGTCATGTTTATGTCATCAGCAATGTAGTGGATTCTTCCTTTACACATCCATTGAATTTTCTACCAGTGAGACCATCGCATTAACATAGAATGGGAGATAGGCATGAAAAGCTGGAGTAACTCAGCGGGACAGGCAGCATCAAAGATCCTATAGCAAGCAAGATAGCCCACTCAACGAAAAAGACGTAGTACGGTCATGGGCAGGTTCATGGGTAATTTTCGGCCCCATTTCAGTAATCGGCTTCCGTCTCCGCGCCAAAGATCCCATAGCGGAGCAAAGATACTAGTGTGGAGACGGAAGCCGGTTACGGAAACATCCTCGTAAAAATAAAAGTTATTTGATAAAAATCTTCTCCTCATTTTCAGAATTATAATTTATTAACACAAACTGTTCCCCCGCAACGTTGATTACACTGCGAGTCGGGTCGGGTGGGGTTACTGAAATGGATGAAAAAAAGGCCCACGTTCCACTCCATTGCGTACTATACGTAAGCCCATTGCATTTAGAAGAAGTGGTCTATCTTGCTCCGCTATAGGATCATTGGGCAGCATCTCTGGAGACAAGGAATGGGTGATGTTTCTGGTCGAGACCCCTCTTCAGACTGAACTAAACTAAACTTCTACAGACTGAAGAAGAGTCTCGACCTGAAACGTCACCCATTCCTTCTCTCCAGAGATGCTGCCTGTCCCGCTGAGTTACTCCAGCATTTTGTGTCTATTTTCAGTTTAAACCACCATCTGCAGTTCCTTCTGACACATAAGCCGTTTCAATGATGATCGGGAACATCCAAGTACTGACGGGAATGGTTTGATGCACAGCGGGGGATGGCCACCTTTCCCCCACCCGTCACAAGTATAACAGAAACCCGTGGGCTGAAGAAAATAAGCTTTGAGTGCAGTCTAATTTGTGACAGCTTTCACACTGATACCTCCTTTCATGTGCAAGAACTGCCACAATCAATTGGTTGCCCTGCTAATGCGGAATTGGTAGGGTTTCAATGTATTTCTGAGATTAATTTACTTCAAGTGCATTGTATTCTGCATTGATACACAAAAAAAGGACATATATATTGCATATTTATTTTATACGATATACATATTTTGGAGAAAATTAAATGGCAGAGTGCAACAACAGTGCCAGTTTTGTGTGCAGCCTCATACGAGCATTTATAAGATCACAAGGCCTTAAGACATAGAAGCAGAATTAGGCCATTCAGGCCATCGAGTCTACTCCACCATTCAATCATGCTGATCTATTTTTCCCTCTCAACCCCATTCTCCTGCCTTCATTTTGTAACCTTTGATGCCTAATATCCCAATGCCTCGGCCTCTAAGTTTAGTTTAGTTTAGTTTAGTCTAGAGAAGCAGCCAGAAAGCTGGCCCTTCGGCCCACCGAGTCCGCACCGATAAACAATCACTGTACATTAGTTCTATTCCACACACTAGGGGACATTTTTCATCAACCTACAAACCTGCATGTCTTTGGAGTGTGAGGGGAAACCGGGGCATCCGGAGAAAATCGCGGGGAGAACATGCAAACTCCGTACAGACAGCACCTGTAGTCAGGATCGAACTCAGATCTCTGGCGCTGAAAAGCAGTAACTCTACGGCTGCGCCACTGTGCTGCCCTATTGTCTACAGCAATTAATTCCACATGAATTCACCACCTTCTTACTGAAGAAATTCCTCCTCATCTTAGGTATGTTACAAAACCTACCTGAATCGTCATTGGGAATCTGCCCTCAGCCAGGCCCGCGATTTTGGCGCTGTTTGGAGGGGGCGGGTTTAAAACGCGATTTTTACTAGGCTGTACTAATCGCACATGTTCAGCCTAGTAAATCATTAACGAAAAATCGCTGCAAGACCCGGTCGCAAAAGGTATTATTAGTTTTATAGGCCTCGATAATATAGTTCTAATAGTTTTAAAATTACTGTTTCATCTCGCAACCTCTCGCAGCCCCAGGGTTTTATAGAGCAAACAATTAAAGGTATGTACCTTATTTTTACATTAAATGGGGCATATATATAACCCTATATATCAAATTATCTATAACGAATAGCTCATTTTGGGCTTTTTATATCCCGCAGTATTTTTCTCGGCACTTGAGGGCACTAATCCAGCGCTATGTCAACGTTCTAAACCGGCGCGTTCCACATGAACCCACTAGAAAGCCGATTTAAATGGGCATTTATTTACAGCAATTGAACACTAAATTCCTTCCATTTGGCCTATAAATTAATGTCAATTAGATATAAAAATCATGTTATATTGTGAATTATTTGTGAATAATCTTTGGACACTTAGGCTATTTAAAAATGTTAATCTTTCCTTAAGAAATGGGCGTTTGATTATCCAAGATCACAGCTTTTTTGTAATGTCCATTGAAAATCAATAGGGAACAAGATGCTAATTTCCGAGTATGAAAATGGTCATAACTTTTTTAATACTTGAGATATGAAAGTGAATTTGGTGTCAAATTAAACTTATTGTTATGCTTTATCTCATGGGATAAATTGCAGACTTGATTTTTTAAATCTCAAAATTTTGTAACATTGCTACTCATCTCTTTTCTAAAGGTACGTCCTTTTATTCTGAGGCTGTGCCCTCTGGTTCTAGAGTCTCCCGTAACTGGAAACACCCTTTCCACATCCACTCTATCAAGGCTTTTCATTATCCAGTGGATTTCAATTAGATTCCCTCCCATCCTTCTAAACTCCAGCGAGTACGGGCCTAGAGCCATAATACGCTCCTCCTACATTCACCCAATCATCCCCGGAATCATTTTTTATAAAACTCCTCTGGACCCTCAGCACTTGATAACTTCAGCCCCTTTGATGTCTTGTTTTCACACCTTACATTTCCTTATCTCTGTAGACTCTCAGTCTGAAGAAGGGGCTCGACCCAAAAAGCCACCCATTCCTTCTTTCTCCAGCACATCCTTCCTCAGATATGGGGCCAAAAACTGCTCACAATATTCCAAATGTGGCCTGACAAAGCCTCAGCATTACATTTTACTTTCATATTGCAGTCCCCTTGAAAAGAATGCATGAATACATCAAGCAGGTGACCATTAGCATAAACTGTGTTCTAATGGGGTGAATGGTAAACGGAAGATCAGCAATAAAATCCAACTAATGTTACAAGCATGGATTCAAAAGCCAATGTTTATGTCTTCAGCCATGTAGTGGATTCTTTCTTTACACATCCATTGAATTTTTTTCTACCAGTGAGAATGCGAGATAGACACAAAAAGCCGGAGTGACTCAGCGGGACAGGCAACATCTCTGGAGGGAAGGAATGGGTGACGTTTCGGGTCGAGACCCTTATTCAGACTGAGAGTCAGGGGAGGTATTTATCCTCTGGAGCGCAGAAGGTTAAGGAGGGCCTTGATATAGGTCTTTAAAATGATGATAGGGATAGACAGAGTTGATGTGGACAAGCTTTTCCCTTTGAGAATAGGGAAGATTCAAACAAGAGGACACGACTTCAGAATTAAGGGACAGAAGTTTAGGGGTAACATGAGGGGGAACTTCTTTACTCAGAGAGTGGTAGCGGTGCGGAATGAGCTTCCAGTAGAAGTGGTGGAGGCAGGTTCGATGGTATAATTTAAAAATAAATTGGATAGGCATATGGATGAGAAGGGAATGGAGGGTTATGGTATGAGTACAGGCAGGTGCGACTAAGGGAAAAAAATTGTTCGGCACGGACTTGTAGGGCCGAGATGGCCTGTTTCCGTGCTGTAATTATATGGTTATATGGTTGTTGTATGGAGATGGAAACTAGAGATATGGAAGGGTACATAGAGCATGTAAGGTGTGAAAAAGACAGATCAAAGCAGACGATGATCAAGGAAATGTAGCATGGTTCATAGTTTGCTGAGGGGAAGGTGACATGGAGGCATAAAAAGGGTCTCGACCCAAAACGCACCCATTCCTTCTCTCCAGAGATGCTGCCTGTCCCGCTGAGTTACACCAGCTTTTTATGTCTATCCTTGGTTTAAGACAGCATCTGCAGTTCCTTCCTACAACATAGAATGGGATCTCTGATGGTGATTGGGCCTGCTCTTGTTGGATGGCAGCTGAGTTTGCACAGGGCTTTCCATTCATTTAGTTCCCTCAGTGTCTCCATGAGAGCACATGATTGCTGTTGTGTAGGACGGAACTGCAGAAGCTGGTCTCAACCGAAGATAGTCACAAAACACACTCATGATTTTTACATTAACATTGTTACAAGCTCCCATTATTCCTTGACGAGGGCTGATTTGCAAGGTTATAGGAAAGGAGCTATAGGAGTTATAGATCTAAATTGGATTTCTCCAAATGCAGATTATTATTTCATTGGAAAGTCTGTGCAAATAAGTGAAGTACAGGAAGGATCTTAGTGTTCATGGGTATGATTCATAAAAATCAGCAGGCAAGGGCAGCAACTGGTTAAGATGACTAACGGCAGATTGGCCTTCACTGCATTGAGTTCAGAAATAGGGAAGTTGATAGTTAGGCCATTCCTGGAGTACAGCATGTGTAGAAGGAACTGCAGGTGCTGGTTTAAACCGAAGATAGACACAAAATGCTGCTCTCAATCTGAAGAAGGGTCTCGACCCAAAAAGTCACCCATTCCTCCTATCCAGAGATTGCTGCCTGTCCCGCTGAGTTACTCCAGCATTTTGTGTCTATCTTCAGTGTAAACCCAGCATCTGCCGTTCCTTCCCACACAGGGAGAAGAAATCTCCCTATCTCTGTTGTCAGTGGAATACCCATTAGTCAAGAACCTGACTGACCAGAGCAAGGCTGCCCCACAATGATAACCATTCTCTCAGCATCTACTACATCAAATCCCTTTCAGTGTCTTATATATTCAGTAGGGTTGTCTCTTGTTCTTGTGAAATCAAATGAGTATTGATGTACAGAAGGATCTTGGGTTCAAGTTCACATCTCCCTGTAAGTGAGAAGATTGCAACTGAAAAATGAAGGCGTCCGGCATATTTGCTTTCATTGGTTGGTGCATTGAGTATATAAGCTGGGAAGTCGTGTTGCAGCAGTATAAAAGTTTAATCAAACCGCAATTAAGGGGCTGTCCCACTTGGGCGACCTAATTGGCGAGTTTGGAAGAGTTTAGGAGAGTTTGAAAAAATGTCATGTTGAAGACCTCCTTCGACCATGTAGAAGACCAGCTTCGACCTTGAGTGGTGAATCTCTGGAATTCTCTGCCACAGAAGGTAGTTGAGGCCAGTTCATTGGCTATATTTAAGAGGGAGTTACATGTGGCCCTTGTGGCTAAAGAGATCAGGGGGTATGGAGAGAAGGCAGGTACAGGATACTGAGTTGGATGATCAGCCATGATCACATTGAATGGTGGTGCAGGCTTGAAGGGCCGACTGGCCTACTCCTGCACCTATTTTCTATATTTCTATGTTTCCATGACCTCCTTCAACTATGATGAAGACCAGCTTCGACTAGCTACGACTAGTTATGACTAACTTCGGGAAAATTGGACACCGAATAGTGGAGAGTGAAGACGACCTCCTTCGATCTCCTTCGACCTCCGTTCGACTATGATGAAGACTATCTACGACTACCTTCAATTACCTTTGACTACCCTCGATTACCTACGACTAACATGACGACCTACTACGACCTACTACGACTAAACCTACGAGTAAAAAAGGTATTGATTGTTTCCATGGCAAACATTTTTTACACGCGGGCATTTTTCAACGTTAAAAAATACGCCACGACCTACGAAAACCTCCTAGGACCTCGTGTCAACCATGCTGCGAGTATGAGTCAAGGGCAAAAGCGCTAGAACTCACAGATTAGGTCGCCCAAGTGGGACAGCCTCTTTAGAGCATTGTGTGCATTTTTGGTTGCTGCGTTGCAGGAATGATGGGGAGACTTTGGAAAGGGTTTCAGAAGAGGTTTACCACGACGTTACTTGGATTTTAGCTACGAGGATGTGTTGGACAAACGTGGATTGTTTTCTCCAGATAATTGGAGGTTGAGGGGTGGCCTGACAGAGGATATAAGATTATGAGAGGTATTGATAGGGTACATAGTTTAGTTTAGTTTAGAGATATGGAACGGGCTTTTGATATTATGGAACGGGCTTGGAGATGTTGAAATTTTGTAGCTCTCTGTTGAGTTTCAAAAAAGCCTAAAAATGTAAAATAATTAAGGATTATAATGTAAAATGATTAAAATGTAAAATAAGTACGGATTACAATTTAGAGTAAATTTTATTTTTTTAATTTCCTTTGTAATGCTGATATTCTGGGTTATTTTATGGATTGTATAGGATAGGCAAAAATAAGCTTTGTGGCTTCAGCCTATTCCTTTTTCGGTCATTGATTATGTGAACGTTGTGTGAAATGGATACAGTGTTGGTTCATATTCACACAGATTGTAAAGTTTAGTTCTTTTTAATGTATGAGCGAAATAAACTATTTATTCATTCATTCAGATACAGAGCGGAAGCAGGTCCTTCGGCCCACCAAGTCCGCGCCGACCAGCGATCCCCGTACACATTAACACAATCCTACACTCACTACACATTTACACATACACCAAGCCAATTAACCTACATACCTGTACGTCCTTAGAGCCAGTCAGCCTTTATCCCAGGGTATATATGAAATGATAGTGGGCAGAGGTTTAAAGTGAGGGAGAAAAGTTTAAAAGCCAAGTGCACGGCAAGGTTTTACACAGAGAGCAGTAGGTGCCCAAACACATTGCTGGGGGAGATTGTGGAAGCATATAGCACTTCAACAGGTGGGGATCGGTGAGATATGGACCACATGCAGGCAGATGGGATTAATTTAATTGGCATCAGTAGAAGTTGCGATCACTGTCGTACACCGCATTGTAAAGTCCCTGTCCCACTTTCCTGAGTTACTCACAAATTCTCCCGCGTTTTCCCCATGTTTCAAACTCAGAGAATGTCTGTAGCGAGTCTGTAGGAGGCCGTAGGAGACGGTAGATATTTTGTAGCGGATCGTAATGCCAACCGTAGGTACTCGGGGCATCAGGTAAGTTGGGACGTTTTTTTCAGCATGTTGAAAAATGTCCACGACTAAAAAAAATAGCCCCGATTACCTACGGCTGGCATCTCCGAGTTTGAATCAAGGGGAAAACTTGGGAGAATTCATGAGTAACTCGGGAAAGTGGGACAGGGGCTTAAGGCACTGTGCCCGTTGATGTTTTCAATGATGATGATGATAATTGGCATTATGGTCAGCACACACATCATGGGAGGAAAGGCTATATGCTCCATGTTGTACATCCATGCATCCCAATTGATCTTTGTAAGATGAATTTAGCTGATCTGTTTCCAAAGCAGACATATCCCTCATAGGTCATAAGGTCATAAGTAATCAGAGTGGAATTAGGCCATTCGGCACATCAAGTCTACTCCACCATTTAATCATGCCTGATCTATGTCTCCCTCCTAACCCCATTCTCCTGCCTTCTTCCCATAACCTCTGACACCTGTACTAATTCCCGCCATAACACCTGACACCCGTATTCTCATTAACCTAGACCCCAAAACTCTATGGCAAGTTTTAGCCACAGTCATCCTGCAGTGGTGTGTAGGCAGGAACTGCAGATGCTAATTTTAGTCGAAGATAGTCACAAAATGCTGGGATAGGGCCGTGGTGTTGAGCCGCGGGACTGTTATAACATCGCCCGGGGGGGGGGGGTATCGCCTCAGCGCAGCGGGAGAGGAGACTGCAGGGAAGAGACTGCAGACCTAAGACTTTTGCCTCCATCACAGTGAGGAGATGTTGGGTGGTCTCACTGTGGTGGATGTTAATATGTGTTTATTGTTGTTTTTTATTGTATGTATGACTGCTTAAATTTTGTTCAGACTTCGGTCTGAATGACAAATAAAAGGCTATTCTAAAGGCTATTCCATTCTATAACTCAGCGGGACAGGCAGCATCTCTGGATAGAAGAAATGGGTGACGTTTTGAGGTCGAGACCCTTCTTCAGACCAGACCACCCTTCAGTAGTATCTATATTTCTCTACAGTTTTATTATATTCATTTAACAATGAATGCAAATTTTTCATTGATAAATTGGTGTAACTGTTCACTAGGTTTTGTGCTTTGTGAATGAGGCACATGTCCTGTATAATACCATTCTTTGCTCTCATTTGATTTAGACAATATTCTGCCATTCTATTCTTCTAACTATTGTAGAAACATCACATTTCCCACATACTGCAGCCAAATGACTCTTTGCTCTCTTCTCATAGCTCTCTTTGCATTCAATGTGCTGCCAGTGAGTGGACACGTGTATGTTCTCAGACAGTTGTTTTAGTTTGAAATTCTAAGAGGACTGCAAATTTTGAAAACTTTTCTTTTAGATCCGTGTAAAATGTTTCTGCAAGTTATCTGCAAAAATATTGCAACATGGAGATTTGTTTAGAAACATAGAAACAGAAAATAGGCGCAGGAGTAGGCCATTCAGCCCTTCGAGCCAGCACCGCCATCCAATATGATCATGGCTGATCATTCATAATCAGTACTCTGTTCCTGCTTTTTCCCCATATCCCTTGATTCTGTTAGCCATGAGAGCAATGTCCAACTCTCCCTTGAAAACATCCAGTGAATCGGCCTCCACTGCCTTCTGTGGCAGAGAATTCCACAGATTCACAACTCCCTGGGTGAAAATGTATTTCCTCACCTCAGTCCTAAATGGCCTTCCCCTTATTCTTAAACTGTGACCCATGGTTCTGCACTCCCCCAAATGGGGAACATTTATCCTGCATCTAGTCTGTCCAATCCCTTAAGAATTGTATATGTTTCTATAAGATATCCTCTCATCCTTCTAAATCCCAGTGAGTATAAGCCCAGTCAATCCATTCTTATTAGCTTTAGTTTTATTTTGTCCTCATGGGATATATGTAGTGTGTCAACTTCAGCATTAAAAAATGTTCGAATAAGGCCAGTGACTTGCTAGCTTTTAAGGAAAAGAGAATTTAAGCTTCTTTATTCTTCCTCGTTGCTTTGAGTCAACATGATGTGTGATATTGAGCATCATTCCCTAAACGTTGCTGTACAGCAAGGTCAGGCAAATGAGAGGAGTAGGCCATTCTACCATTAAGAGGGTTAAATGGCTATTTAGCAGGCTACAAAGATCGCAGTTGATAAGTTGCCTTCCTGGGGTCAAAGATGTCTTGGAGGTTGTCTGAAAGGGGAGGATGAATAGATGGAGGCCAGGGCACACGTGGGCATCAATGACATTGGCAGGAGAAGGCGATCCTGAATAAGTCCAGCATAGGTGAAGCTCTGAATGAATGTTTTCCTTCAATATTTACACTGGAATGTGCATCATAGTTGGAGAATTTAGTGAAGGGATAGGTGAAGTTCGAGAACAGCTCTGCCTACATACAGAGGAGGAACTCAATGCCTAGGATAAAGCCCCAGGACCAGATGCGATTCATCCCAGGCTGCTTCAGGGGGGTAAGCAAAGAGATAGCTGACACTGGCTGAGATTTTGTAAATCTTTGTTGGTGCAAAGCGTCAGAGATCCGGGTTAGATCTTGACTACGGGTGCTGTCTGTAAGGAGTTTGCACGTTCTCCCCGTGACCTGCGTGGGTTTTCTCCAAGATCTTTGGTTTCCTCCCACACTCCAAAGACGTACAGGTAATTGGCTTGATGTAAATGTAAAATTGTCCCTAATGTGTTTAGGACAGTATTAATCTGCGGGGATCACTGGTCGGTGTGGACTCGGTGGGCTGAAGGACTTGTTTCCGTGCCGTATCTCTGAACTAAACTAAACTAACCTAAACTACATGAGATTGCAGAGGATTGGAGGATAGCAAACAAGGTCCTTCTTTTCAAGAAAAATAACTGGGAAAAGTTTAGTAACCATTGACGTGAGCCTAATATCTGTAGTTTCAAAGATACTGGAATAACTCTGGGGGAAGGGATTAACGAATATTTGAATAGGCAGGAACTAATGAAGAGATCAGAGAAGTTGTCCTTACAAGGGCAGATTGTCCCTGACCAAATGGATGGAATTCTTTGAAGTGGTAACAAGGTGTATCGATGAGGTAAGGCAGTAGATGTGATTTATGGACTGTGCTGAGCTCGTTAACAAAGGTCCCTTTGGCAAACTGGTTTACACATTTAGGGCCCATAGGCTCCAGGGCCATTTAGTTTAGTTTAGTTTGGTTTAGTTTAGTTTAGTTTAGTTTACTTTAGTTTAGTTAAATTTAGTTTAGTTTAGTTTTGTTTAGTTTAGTTTAGTTTAGTTTACTTTAGTTTAGTTTAGTTTAGTTTAGTTAAATTTAGTTTAGTTTAGTTTAGTTTAGTTTAGTTTAGTTTAGTTTAGTTAAATTGAGTTTAGTTAAGTTTAGTTTAGTTTAGTTTAACGTTACAGTACGGAAACAGGCCCACTGAGTCCATGCCTGTTAATGTGCGGGGATCGCTGGTCGATGCGGTTTCTAAGTTTTTTTGGCCTTCCATCACAGCGATGTGATGGATGTTTACGTATATTATGTTGTGTCTTGGGTCTATTTGTTTGTAATGTATGGCTGCAGAAACGGCATTTCGTTTGGACCTCAAGGGGTCCAAATGGCAATTAAATTGAATCTTGAATCTTGAATCTCTTGAATCTTGAATCTTCGGTGGGCCGAATGGCCTGTTTCCAAGCTGTATCTCCAAGCTAAACAAAACTAAAAATCAAGTAGCATTGGGACCAATTTGAGAAGAGGGGTGGAGAATACTGAACTATAGGTGTAATATTTGAAAGCACTCGATATTCGGAACAAAGTGGATCGGCTTATAGCACAATTAGAAATGTGTAGGTACGGTGTTGTGGGCTTCACGGAGATGTAACTGAAAGAGAATCGGAGCTGGAAGCTGAATATCCAAGCATACACATCCTGTCAAAAATACAGGTGGGCAGAGGGGCTCTGCTGGTAACAATTGAAATTCAGTCCCTAGCAAGGAATGACATCGGATCAGAGGATGTAGTGTCCTTGTGGGTATCCTATGACTGCAAGGATAAAATAACCCTGATGGGAATTACATACAGGCTTTCGAGCAGTAGCCAGGATATAGGGTGCAAATTGCATCCTGAGATACAATCGGCATGTAAAAAAGTCAGTAATACAGTGGCCATGGGGGATTTCAATATGCAAAAAAACTGGGAAAACAGGTTCGTACTGGATCCCAGGAGAAGGAATTTGCAGAGTGCCTACGACATGGCTTCTTAGAGCAGCTTGTGGTCCCCTCCTACAAGGGAAAAGGCAATTCTGGATTTGTTATTGTGTAATGAACTGGATTTAATTAGGAAGCTTAAGGCAAAGGAACCCTCAGGAGGTAGTGACAATAATATGATAAAATTCAACCTGCACTTTGAGAGGGCGAGGGCAAAATTAGATGTGTCAGCATTACTGTTGCAGGGAATGGAGGGGAATGGAGGTTCTTGATTTGTGTGGGTGTGAAAGGTTAGAGGAAGAAATGTGTAAGGAACCGTTAGACAGGTCTGTCTGTCAGTCAGTCGGTACATCAGTCTCAAGAAGGGTTTCGGCCCGAAACGTCACCTATTTCCTTCACTCCATAGATGCTGCTGCACCCGCGGAGTTTCTCCAACATTTTTGTGTACCTTCAGTTAGACAGTTAGACGTATTGGACAGATTTTGAGGGGTATGAGCCAAACACAGGCAGGTGGGACTAGTGTAGCTGGGACATGTTGGCTGGCATGGACAAGTTGGGCTGAAGGGCCTGTTTCCATGCTGTATGACTCCATGACTCTCTATAACTATGAGATGGTAGGAGAATGGGGTTAAGTGGAAACACTAGATCAGCCATGATCGAATGGTGGAGTAGACACAATGGGTTGAATGGCCCAATTCTGCTCTTATGACTTATTAACTTATGAAGAGGAGGTTAAAAGGAGACTGAACTATATACAAATATGAGGTGTATAGATTGTACAGACTTCAGAGGTAGACACAACTATAGGAGTAAAGGGCCTGTCCCACATTTATGACCTAATTCATGACCTTTTTTACTCGTGGACATTTTTCATCAGGCTAGAAAAACGCCCCGACCTACTTGATGCCACAAGTACCTACGATTAGCATCACGACCTACCTACGACCTACCTACGACCTACCTACGACCTACCTACAACCTCGTACGACCTCGTGACGACCATGCTGCGAGTAAAGGGCAAACTCGGCAGAGGTCGTGAATTAGGGGACAGGCCCTATAGGTGTCGGGTAAAGGAGAGATATTTAGTGGGGATCTGAGAGGTACCGTCACCCAGAGAATGGAGAGTAGCTGGAATAGATTGTGCCCAACCCGGATGACTATTTAGGTACGAGCCACAGAAGCAGATCTGCAGTCACATGTTACCATCGCTCCACACTCTTAAATCACTACTCATACAGCGACAATTCTTACTTTAATTCGTCTCAGATCTGTCCAAACTTCGACTCCCGGCACCAAAGAGACCAACCGCATCGACTTCATCAGGGACCCTCGGACTATCCTTGATCAGAGTTTACTGTATTTACCTTGCACTCAACGTTATTCCCTTATCATGTATCTATAGAATGTGAATGGCTCGATTGTGATCATGTGTTGTCTTTCCGCTGACTGTTTTGCATGCGACTAAAGTTTTTCACTGTACCTCGGCACACGTGACAATAAACTAAACAAAACTCCACAGCCTGAGAGAGTGGTTGAAGCTGGGTCTCTGACAACATTTAAGATGTGTGTGGATGAGTACTTGTACAGCTAAAGCACAGGGACTTATGGATGGGTGATGGGGCCAATACTGAAGGATGCCCACTGATTGGAATGAATGAGTTGGGCTGAATAGCCCGTTTCCATGTGTAGGAAGGAACTGCAGGTGCCGGTTTACACCGTAAAAGGATCTCGACACAAAACATCACCCATTCTTTCTACCAGAGACGCTGGCTGTCCTCTGTTACTCCAACATTTTGTGTTTATTTTCAGTTGAAACCAACATCTGCAGTTTGTTCCTACACAAGCCTGTTCCCATGTTTCCCATTTTATCTATATAACCATATAACCATATAACAATTACAGCACGGAAACAGGCCATCTCGACCCTTCTAGTCCGTGCCGAACACGTATTCTCCCCTAGTCCCATACACCTGCGTTCAGACCATAACCCTCCATACCTTTCCCGTCCATATAACTATCCAATTTATATATATATATATCTATGATATCTATGATATTTCTACGATATATCTATGATATTTCAATTTTTTTTTTTTTTTTTATAAATTAGAAGTACAATAATATGGTACCATAGGTACCTAGTATATATTGGCATATTACAATTCGTGTACAGCATCTTATTATTTTTTATTTTAACAATAAAAAGGAGACAGAGAAAGAATAGAAAAGAAATAGAAACGTGTGTGATATCAGAAAGTGCGAAAAGGAAAATGAGAAAAGAAAGAAAATGAAGAGAAAATATCTATGATATTTCTATGATGTGAATGAGAGAATGTGTAAAACTCCAGTGATTCCATCTGACCCCTAGGCAGACTAAGATGAACGGGGGAGCATCCTGCACATAAGAGCCCAAGAGCCCTTTGGCAGCAGGGTGAGAATTACACGAAACGCACTCCCACTTTGTTGCGTTGTGTCCGGCAGTCAAATACCGGCCAAAGTGAACGCACGCTCTGTGATAGCATGAAAAATCAACGACCAGCATGAGTGGGCTTGCACAAATGTGACCCCCTCAGCCATTACAGGTGGACACTGCTGGGGGCTTTGGTTGGACCACAATGACTATGTAAGGTGATTTCAGTTGCCCAACAGCCTTTCCTTTCCGCGTCGGCCCCATGGTGAAGTGCTCGCACGGTGGCGCAGCGGTAAAGCTACTGCCTTACAATGCCAGAGAACCGGGTTCGATCCTGACTACGGATGCTTGTCTGCACAGAGTTCGTACGTTCTCCGAGATCTTCGGTTTCCTCACACACTCCAAAGAGATACAGGTTTGTAGGTAAATTGGCTTGGTATAATACAATGTAAATTGTCGCTGGTGTGTGTAGAGTAGTGTTAGCATGCGGGAATCGCTGGTCGGTGCGGACTCGGGGGGCCGAAGGGGCCTGTTTCCGTGCTGTATCTCTAAACTAAACTAATCACAAGATTCTCCTTTTTCTTGCACTTGGTATTTTAATTACTGCTCAATCCAACAGCTCTCTAAATTCTCCTGGGTGCCTCTAGCTTTATTGGTACTCGGAGCAATTGGAATAAAATGAGGCTGTATGTTGCGAGGTGCTGAACTGCCTGCTTCTTGGTGAATGATGAGGAAATATAGCAGAACAAACACCTTACCAAGCAACACTTACAAATCAAGTGTATCTTCACGTTGTGCTTGAGTATGTTCCCTTGCCGCGAGGGTATGAGTGAGGAGCAGTTAATAAATCCAGGCTCAGTCTGCCTAAACCTACCTGATCTCCCGGTTGCTAAACACTTGAACTCCCCCTCCCATTCCCACACTGACCTTTCTGTCCTGGGCCTCCACCATTGTCAGAGTGAGGCCCAGTGCAAATTGGAGGAACAGCATCTAAAATTTTGCTTGGGCAGCTTACACCCCAGCAGTATGAACATTGACTTCTCCAACTTCAAGTAACCCTTCAACCTGATCTACATCGGTGAGACTAAGCGGAGGTTGGGCGATTGTTTCGCCGAACACATCCGCTCGGTCCGCAAGAACCTACCTGAACTCCCGGTGGCTCAGCACTTCAACTCCCCCTCCCATTCCCAATCCGACCTCTCTATCCTGGGTCTCCTCCATTACCAGGGTGAGCAACACCGGAAATTGGAGGAGCAGCACCTCATATTCCGCTTGGGGAGCCTGCATCCGGCGGGCATGAACATTGAATTCTCCCAATTTTGTTAGCCCTTGCTGTCTCCTCCCCTTCCTTAGCCCTCGAGCTGTCTCCTCCCATCCCCCAGCCCTCGGGCTCCTCCTCCTCCCTTTTTCCTTCCTTCGCCCCGCCACACCCTATCAGTCTGAAAAAGGGTTTCGGCCCAAAACGTCGCGTATCTCCTTCGCTCCATAGATGCTGCTGCACCCGCTGAGTTTCTCCAGCATTTTTGTGTACCTTCAAGTAACCCTTGCCTTCCCCCTCTCTCTCTCTCTATCCCTCCCCCTTCCCAGTTCTCTAACCAGTCTGACTGTCCTCGTTTACATTTTATCTCTGTTTGCTTTATTGTTACCTTCTCCTAGCTAACAATGATCTATTCTACATTTTCCATGATCTCCATCCCCTTTGTCTTGTTTTCACACCTTACACTTCCTTATCTCTGTATCTCCCTCTCCCCTGATTAAGTCTGAAGAAGGATCTTGACCCGAAACATCACCCATTCCTTCTCTCCAGAGATGCTGCCTGTCCCGTTGAGTTACTCCAGCATTTTGTGTCTATCTTTGGTTCATAAAATAAAAACCAGGATAAGGATAATAATTTCCCTCAGCTTAAGAAAAAGTCATATTAACTATTTATCAGCTAAATGGTCCTGAGTCTGAAAATTCCTATTCTCGAGAGTATGCTTAATATTTATGTTTATTTAATTGCGAGCGAGAACTGGATGGGCTCACACCTCTCTCTAACCAACAGTCAGCCTATCAGGGAACCTTCTTGTCTGAGGTCATCTGTTGCTGGCCCTGATTTGTCCTGTTTTTTCTTCACTTCCAATTCCCCCCTCTCCCTGCTACAATCAGTCTGAAGAAGGGTCCCGACCCGAAACATCGATCTATTATCTCCAGAGATGCTGCCTGACCCGCTGAGTTACTCCAGCCTTTTGCATCCATCTTTGGTAGAAACCAGCATCTACAGATTATTTTTAATACATGATATGAAATTCTGGTGGTTGTGTGATTGTATCTAGTTTCAGTTGCAGTTTAGTTTACTGCCCCCTGTACCGAGGTACAGTGAAAAGCTTTTGTTGCATGTTAACCAGTCAGCAGAAAGACAATACATGATTACAATTGATCCATTTGCAGAGTATAGATACATGATAAGTGAGTAATGTTTAGTACAAGGTAAAGCCTGCAAAGTCCCATCAGGATAGTCCGAGGGTCACCAAAGAGGTAGATAGTAGTTCGGCACTGCTCTCTGATTGTTGGTGGGATGATTCAGTTGCCTGATAACAGCTGGGAAGAAACTGCCTCTGAATCTGGTTTACACCATCTTATTCCATGGTGAATAGTTTGTCAATTCATTGCTGGCATTTAGCTGATACTTGGGGCCACATGGGGCTTCAGCAATCTGTTAGATTCCAACATTCACCACTATAGTAACATACTTCACTTTGACAGCAGCAACACTAAATATACCCTGACATGTGGTAACTCGGTAGAAAGGAGTAACTCAGCGGGACAGGCAGCATCTCTGGAGAGAAGGAATGGGTGACGTTTCAGGCAATCTGAAGAAGGGTCTCGACCCGAATCATCACCCATTCCTTCTCTCCAGAGATGCTGCCCGACCCACTGAGTTACTTCAGCTTTTTGTGTCTATCTTATTTAGTTTAGTCTAGTTTAGAGATACAGCACAGAAAGAGGCCCTTCAGCCCACCGGGTCCGTGCCGACCAGCGATCCCCACACATTAACACTGCACTACACACACTGGGGACAATTTTTTTTAACATTTACCAAGACGATTAACCTACTAACCTGTACATCATTGGAGTGCGGGAGGAAACCGAAGATCTCGATGAAAACCCACGCGGGCCACAGGGAGAACGCACAAACTCCATACAGACAGCACCCGTAATTGGGTTCATACCCGGATCTCCGGTGCTGCAAGCGCTGTAAGGCAGCAACTCTACCGCTGCACCACCGTGCCGCCCTTATGTGCTAACTCTGTAGGTAATGATAAACAGAAAAAATCCCCCCCTAAGATCCCGACCGTACAGAAACCAGTCCTCAGACAATTTGTTATCTCTCCAATGTGGTATCAAGAAGCAGCTGAAGAATTGGATTCGGCAAAAGCTGCAGGACTAGACAAAGTCCTGGCCATGGTACTAAAAATCTGCACTCCTGCTAAACTGCTCCAAGATAGTTACAAAACTGGCATCAACACAACAATGTGGAACATCGCCCAGGGTTGTTCTCTTCCCAAAGGCAAATCCAACAAGCTGACTTACCTCCCAATTAGTCTGCTATCAATCATCAGTAAAGTGAAAGAAGATGTTATCATAGAAATATAGAAAGTAGGAGCAGGAGTAGGCCAATCGGCCCTTCAAGCCAGCACTGCCGTTCAATGTGATCATGGCTGATCATCCAGAATCGGTACCCAGGTCCTGCTTTCTCCCCATATCTCTTGATTCCGTTAGCCCTAAGAGCTACAGTATATCTAACTCTCTCTTGAAAACATCCTGTGAATTGGCCTCCACTGACTTCTGTAGTAGAGAATTCCACAGATTCACAGCTCTCTGGGTGAAAACGTTTTTCCTCATCTCAGTCCTAAGTGGCCTACCTCTTATTCTTAAACTGCGACCCCTGGTTCTGGATTACCCAACATTGTGCATCTAGCCTGTCCAATCCCGTAATAATTTTATATGGTTCTATAATATCCCCTCTCATCTAAATTTCAGTGAATATAAGCCCAGTCGATCCATTCTTTCACCATAGAAGGTACAACACAGGTACGGAATGTATTGACTCACCATGTCCATGCTGACCATCATTGCTGTGTAGGAAGGAACTGCAGATGCTGGTTTAAACCGAAGATAGATACAAAATGCCGGAGTAACTCTGCGGGTCAGACAGCATCCCAGACAGACAAAAAGGAATAGGTGACCTTTCGGGTTGAGACCCTTCTTCAGACCTGCAAACCACGCCCCAGACTACATATAAATCCCACCCACATAATAGCAGGCAGATAAACGTTTAAAGATAACTGGTTATAATTATAACATAGAGAGTATAAACCAAGTCTATCCAGTCTTTCTTCATAAGACATTCCTGGGATGTCAGGACTGTCTTATGAAGAAAGACTGGATAGACTTGGTTTATACTCTCTAGAATTTAGGAGATTGAGAGGGGATCTTATAGAAACTTACAAAATTCTTAAGGGGTTGGACAGGCTAGATGCAGGAAGATTGTTCCCGATGTTAGGGAAGTCCAGGACAAGGGGTCACAGTTTAAGGATAAGGGGGAAATCTTTTAAAACCGAGATGAGGAGAGCTTTTTTTCACACAGAGAGTGGTGAATCTCTGGAACTCTCTGCCACAGAGGGTAGTTGAGGCCAGTTCATTGGCTATATTTAAGAGGGAGTTAGATGTGGCCCTTGTGGCCAAGGGGATCAGAGGGTATGGAGAGAAGGCAGGTACAGGATATTGAGTTGAATGATCAGCCATGATCATATTGAATGGCGGTGCAGGCTCGAAGGGCCGAATGGCCTACTCCTGCACCTAATTTCTATGTTTCTATGTTTCTATACTGAGTTAAGCTAAATGGCTACTACACCTGCCCTTTATCCGTTCTCTTTCCTCCACCTCATGTTCCCTTCCACCTAGATCCCTCCATCTGGCTTTACATTGCACTCCCCCTCTTCTTTCATTAACTGTCTCCTGTTCATCTTGAACCTTTGTCACTTAGTCCACCCATTTGCCAATTAAGCCCCCCTCACCTGTAACCACCTGTAGCTTAGAGTCATAGAGTGATACAATGTGGAAACAGGCCCTTTGGCCCAACTTGCCCACACCGGCCAACATGTCCCAGCTAGACTAGTCCCACCTGCCTGCATTTGGTCCATATCCTTCCAAACTTGTCCTATTCATTCATGTACCTGTCTAGCTGTTTCTTAAATGTTGGGATAGTCCCTTCTCAACTACCTCTTCTGGCAGCTTGATCCATACACCCACCATCCTTTGTGTGGAAAAGATACCCCTCAGATTCCTATTAAATCTTTTCCCCTTCACCTTAAGCCTATGACCTCTGGTCCTCGATTCCCCTACTCTGGGCAGGAGACTATGTGCATCTACCCGATCTATTCCTCTCATGATTGTATACACTTGCCAGGCTTTCCCCCACCCCCACCCCTACCTTTCTTTTCCAGCTCTCCACCCCCCCACTCCATCAGTCTGAAGAAGGGTCCCAATGCAAAACATTGTCTGCCCATTCCACCCACAGATGCTGCCTACCCGCTGAGTTCCTCCAGCACTTTGTTTTTTGTTCCAGCTTCCAGCATCTGCAGTTTCTTGTGTCCCTCTTTGCTTCATGAGGTGAGAGGTGGAAATATTTGCGGATGATTGTACAATTCATAACTCACCGGAAAATAAAGCAGTCCATGTCGGCAAACACCATGACATGGATACTATTCCAATATAGTTATTAACTGGGTGGCACGGTGGCGTAGCGGTAGAGCTAAAACCTCACAGCACCAGTGACCCGGGCTTGATCCCGGTGCTTGGCTGCACGGAGTTTGTACGTTCCCCCTGTGACCTGCGTGGGTTTTCTCTGAGATCTTTGGTTTCCTCCCACACTCCAAAGACGTACAGGTTTGTTGATTGACACAAAATGCTGGAGGAACTCAGCGGGACAGGCAGCATCTCTGGAGAGAAGGAATGCGTGAAGTTTCGGGTTGAGACCCTTTTAGTCTGAAGCATTTTGTGTCTTTCTTTGCTTTAAACCAGCATCTGCAGTTCCTTCATGCAGGTTGATTAAGAAAGAACTGCAGATGCTGGGAAAATCGAAGGTAGACAAAATTGCCGGAGAAACTCAGCGGGTGAGGCATAGATGCTGCCCCTCACCTGCTGAGTTTCTCCAGCATTTTTCTCTACCTTCATACAGGTTTGTCGGTTAATTGGCTTGGTATAAAATGTTAAATTCTCCCTAGTGTGTGTAGGGTAGTGTTAAGCCCCTGTCCTACTTAGGAAACCTGAACGGAAACCTCTGGAGACTTTGCGCCCCACCCAAGGTTTCCGTGCGGTTCCCGGAGGTTTTGGTCAGTCTCCCTACCTGCTTCCACTACCTGCAACCTCCAGCAACCACATGGAAACCTTGGGTGGGGCGCAAAGTCTCCGGAGGTTTCCGTTCTGGTTTCCTAAGTGGGACAGGGGCATGAATGTGCAGGGATCGCTGGTCGATGTGGACTCGGTGGGCCGAAGTGCCTGTTTCTGCGCTGTATCTCTAAACTAAACTAAAAGTGGTGGTTGTTGCATTTGGATAATTAGACATGTCGAGCAATGGCCACCTTCAATGAGGAAGAGCCCAACAAGATGAGCCATCGATCAGGACTCCAGCAACGTCCCTCAGTGCTGCTCTGCGTGGTGTAGGTGGTTCACACCTACATACTTAGCGATTCCAACTCTAATGATGCTGCAAGGATCAAATGGAGTTTATAAAAGATCACAAACATCATAGGAAATAACTGATGTAGAACATTGCAATCCCTGATCTTCCACAAATATTATGAGAGATCATAAACTACTTTTACGCAAGCCATGGCAGATGTGGAAATGTCTCAAACATATATAAGCTGTGCAACTGTGCTCTTTCACGCTAGAAGGTGAAAAGAACAACATTCAAATCCCACCTGTAGGAGGATTACAGGGGTGCAACCTCATAGCTCCAGTGCCCGCCAATACGATACGATACAATAGAACTTTATTTATTCCAGGAGGGAGATTGATCTGCCAACTCTGATAAAACACAAAATACATGAAACATGAAATTAAAGTGACAAGTGGAAAGGATTGGGGATGTGCAAAGATTGATGATAGGGGGAGGAGGAGACTCAGACTACCCCACGACAGAAGGGGGAGGAGTTGTACAGTTTGATAGCCACAGGGAAGAAGGATCTCCTGTGGCGTTTGGTCCTGCATCTTGGTGGAACCAGTCTGTTGCTGAAGGGGCTCCTTAGGTCAACCAGTGTGTCACGGAGGGGGTGGGTTGCTTTGCCCAGGATTGATTCTGATCCAGGGTGCTGTCTGTGTGGAGTTTGCACATTCTCAATGGGCAGCAAGGCTATCTCCTGCATGACAGTTTCCTTCCACATGCTGGTTGGCCAGTTCATTGTCTACTCTAAATTACCCCTAGTATCAGGGTGGCACAGTGGCGCAGCGGTAGAGTTGCTGCCTTACTGCGCTTACAGCACTAGACCCAGGTGCTTGTCTGTACGGAGTCCGTACATTCTCCCCGTGCCCTGCGTGGGTTTCCCCCGAGGGCTTTGGTTTCCTCCCACACTCCAAAGACGTACATGTTTGTAGGTTAATCGGCTTGGGTATAAATGTAAACATTTGTCCCTGGTGTGTGTAGGATAGTGTTAGTGTGCGGGGATCGATGGTCGGCACGGAATCAGTGGGCTGCAGGGAATGTTTCCACGCTGTATCTCTAAACTAAACTAAACATAGAAACATAGAAATAGAAAATAGGTGCAGGAGTAGGCCATTCGGCCCTTCCAGCCTGCACCGCCATTCAATGTGATCATGGCTGATCATCCCCAATCAGTATCCTGTACCTGCCTTCTCTCCATACCCCCTGATCCCTTTAGCCACAAGGGCCACATCTAACTCCCTCTTAAATATAGCCAATGAACTGGCCTCAACTACCCTCTGTGGCAGAGAATTCCAGAGATTCACCACTCTCTGGGTGAAAAATGTTTAAACTAAGCACAATAGGCAAGCGTTTGGGGAATTGGGATAGTTGGGTGTTCATGAGAATGTTTCAGGGAAATAACTGGGGGAATGGGATGGATAGGATTGCTTTGAGAGCTGGCATAGATGGGCTGAATGTCTACCTTTTACATCTTTAAGAAACAGGAGATATATGAAGAATATAATATGAGTAGTGACAGTGGCATACTCAGCCATGCCTGATACAGTTAACTGGCTCACTCACACAAATGCAAAATAATTGCTGCTGCTTCTCATCCAGATCGGTGATAAGAAAACTGCTGTGAGATTCTACCCTTCAGATCTGGAATACATTCCAATATTTGGATTAAAAAAGTCTGTGATAATGTCAGCATTCACGTTTATTTTAGCTTCCATTAAGAGGCGCAGATTTAGCAGATTACTTTATTTGTCGTTTCTCATTTATGATTTTTCATTCTGGCATTCGTGAGCTGATGGATATGCCATTATAACAGCCAGACGTTAAAAGAATGATTCAGTGTCTGCCCAATAACCTGATTAAATTAATAAAACTGGTTTGGCTCCTGTTTGTTCAAAAATGTGAAAGCACAGCGCTCTGCATCACTTCAACAGGGAACAGTTTCTTGGAGGGAGGGCAGTAAAATTAGACAACTTGGACCGTTCCTGCAGTTTCAGTGGTTTATTGTCAAGGTACAGTGACAAGCTTTTTTGTTGCGTGCTAACCAGTCAGCAGAAAGGCAATACACGATTACAATCTATCCATTTACAGTGTATAGATACATGATCAGGGAATAACATTAAGTGCAAAGTTCAGTTTCGCCCAGAGAGCTGACACAGGCACGTTAGGCTCCTGGCCACTTTCTGTGCATGAGCTACAGATATGGGTTTTGCAGATCCTGTGCTTTGCACTTCCGGGGTGTGGTTTCTAGTTTAGTTTAGCTTAGTTTCGAGATACAGCGCGGAAACAGGACCTTCGGTCCCCGCACATTAATACTACCCTACGCTCACTCACCAGGGACAATTTTTGCATTTACCAAGCCAATTGACCGACATACCTGTGTGCCATTGGAGTGTGGGAAGAAACCAAAGATCTGAGAGAAAACCCACGCAGGTCACGGGGAGAACGTACAAACTCCGTACAGACAGCACACATAGTCGGGATCAAACCGGGTCTCCGGTTTGCTGCGAGCGCTATAAGGCAACAATTATACTGCTGCGCCACCGTGCCACTTAATGTTGATGTGGACAATCCATTGGGGAAGCTGTTCCAATAGATGGGCAGAAGTGTGTGTGTGTGTGTGTGTGTGAGTTCTCTCTTTGGCTTGATATCTCTCATTTGGTGCAACCTGGCAATCCGACATACCCTTCCTCAGGGAGTGGAGAAGCTGTTCCTCACATTCACTGGATCCACTTCATGGGAAATAATTAAAGTAGTGAATAAAAAATTGGAGTGGTGGCAAACAGCTTGTCTAGGGGATTCTTGCAGGCACCTGCTCCTTCTCCACTCTGATACCAGTTGCGACTTCCAGCAACTTAAAATAATAGCTCGGTATCCATAGTAGCACAATTATTAAAATGAGGAGAGTGTCGTTGCTATAGATACTAAATATTCAGCATAGAACTAAAAAGTAAAGCCAGCTCATAATGAAATGTACAATTCGCTGAAATGTGTGCATTTTGATGTGTGTGCATTCATGCAGTTGTGAATATCTGAAGACATATCAGTTTGAACTGAGCTTTAATTAAATGCATTTCCTCATGCTGCATATGCTTGTTTATATCTTCACGCCAGAAAGTTAGGAGCTGTAGTACACACCTCTGTGGAGAACAACCTAGTCGTTACTCAGTGAGCTCATTCACACGTCGGCACACACCATGCCATACTTGAGATCTATGTCGCTCTACGGAGTTCCGTGAATATCTGAACGCTTGCAGCAGATGATTGAAAACTCTGAAGAATTTCTCAATATATTGTCAGTGTAGACAACAAAAATACCTGGGGGGAATCCCAAGTCTATTTAAGAATATAATAATGATAATGAGTGAATTGAATCACTTAATGATATTAACTCTATCGTGACGTGATTATCCTGGGCTCGCTTAGGGTAAACACTGCTCTTTGTCTCGTGGACTTCTGGGTCACACTCAGCTAGTAGGTAAAATTACACACAATGGATCTGAGCAGATGAAATCCATAATAATGACAAATGATAGTGAATAGGTCTTATAAGTTGTTTATTCTGTACAAGGTATTCTGACCAGGACGCGCTATTGATTTCATAACATACATATGATTACCAGTGTGGTATGATCATAAGTCATGTGTAGGAAGGAACTGAAGATGCTGGTTTACACCGAAGAAAAAAAACATAACATTCTGGAGTAACAAGTAGAATGAGGATGTAACAAGTAGAATGGATAAGGGAGAGCCAGTGGATGTGGTGTATCTGGACTTTCAAAAAGCCTTTGACAAGGTCCCACACAAGAGATTAGTGTGCAAAATTAGAGCACATGGTATTGGGAGTAGGGTATTGACATGGATAGAGAACTGGTTGGCAGACAGGAAGCAAAGAGTAGGAATTAACGGGGCCTTTTCAGAATGGCAGGCAGTGACTAGTGGGGTGCCGCAAGGCTCAAAGCTGGGACTCCAGTTTTTGACAAAATATATTAACGATTTAGACGAGGGAATTAAATGTAACATCTCTAAGTTTGCAGATGACACAAAGCTGGGTGGCAGTGTGAGCTGCGAGGAGGATGCTGTGAGGCTGCAGGGTGACTTGGATAGGTTAGGTGAGTGGGCAGAAGCATGGCAGATGCAGGATAAAAATGTGAGGCTATCCACTTTGGTGGCAAGAACAGGAAGGCAGATTATTATCTGAATTGTGACAGCTATCCACTTTGGTGGCAAGAACAGGAAGGCAGATTATTACATGGATCACATGGTTAAATCCCGTGAAGAAAGCAAATGGCATGTTGCCTTCATAACAAGAGGAATTGAGTAAAAGGAAAGAGGTCCTTCTGCAGTTGTACAGGGCCCTGGTGAGATCACACCTGGAGTATTGTGTGCAGTTTTGGTCTCCAATTCTGAGGAAGGGCATTTTTGCTATTGAGGGAGTGCAGCGTAGGATCACAAGGTTAAATCCCGGGATGGCAGAAATGTCATATGTTGAAAGAATGGTACGACTGGGCTTGTATACACTGGAATTTAGAATGATGAGAGGGGATCTTATTGAAACAGAAGATTATTAAGGGATTGGACACACTAGAGGCAGGAAACATGTTCCCGATGTCCAGAACCAGGGGCCACAGCTTAAGAATAAGGGGTAGGCCATTTAGAACGGAGATGAGGAAAACTTTTTCATCCAGAGAGTTGTGAATCTGTGGAATTCTCTGCCTTAGAAGGCAGTGGAGGCCAATTCTCTGGATGCTTTCAAGAAAGAATAAGATAGAGCTCTTAAAGATAGCAGAGTCAAGGGATATGGGGAGAAGGCAGGATGATTGTGGATTATCGGCCATGAACATATTGAATGGCGGTGCTGGCTCGAAGGGCCGAATGGCTTCCTCCTGCAAGTATTTTCTGTTTCCATGTAACTCAACAGGACTGGCAGCATCTCTGGAGAGAAGGAACAGGTGACGTTTCAGGTCGAGACCCTTCTTCAGACTGAGAGTCAGGGGAGAGGGAGACAGATATAAGAAAGTGTAAGGTGTGAAAACGATGCATCAAAGGGGACGAAGTTCAGGGAAAACATAGAATAGGTCATTGATAGCAAGGGGAAAGTGACAACGAGCCATACAGTGATAAAATGAAATCAGGGACATTCAGACTGGTCCAATGGAGGGATGGAGAGAGAGGTAAAGCAAGGGTTACTTGAAGTTAGAGAAGTCAATATTCATACCACTGGGTGTAAGCTGCCCAAACAAAATTTGAGGTGCTGTTCCTCCAATTTGTGCTGGGCTTCACTCCAACAGTGGAGGAGGCCCAGGTCAGAAAGGTCAGCGTGGGAATGGGAGGGGGCGTTAAAATGTTGAGCAACCGGGAGATCAAATAAGTTTAGGCAGAATTAGCGGAGGAATGATTCTTTATTCTCGCCAATCATGTCATGACAGGCAGGCATTAATGTGCATTTTATATGAACCCATACCAGAAATCTTTTCTGCCAATTTCCCATCACTTGTCTAATCAATATAATATTTTTATGCCTGGCTGTCCATCAAATTTCTCGACATCCATACTTATAGATATCAACATTGAAACTTGCAGTGCATGATTGAAAATGGTAAAGAATAGGAATTATTCTCTGTGATAAAATACAAATGTTGCCCGTTTGCTTTATGCATTGCAAGGTGATAAAGGGTGACATTTTATTATGTGGAAATGTAAACTCCATTTTACCCCTCGTAGAACCATATTATTAATTAGATGGTGTATGAAGGAACTGCAGAAGCTGGTTAAAACCAAAGATAGACACAAAAAGCTGGAGTAACTCAGCAGGACAGGCAGCATCCCTGGAGATAAGGAATGGGTGATGTTTCATGTCGAAGCCCTTCGTCAGACTGGTTAGGGATAAGGGAAATGAGAGCTATAGACAGTGATGTAGAGATAAAGAACAACGAATGAAATATGCAAAAAAGTAATTGTGACAAAGGAAACAGGCCATTGTTAGCTGTTTGTTGGGTGAGAATGAGAAGCTGGTGCGACTTGAGTGAGGGAGGGATATAGAGAGAGAGGGAATGCCGGGGCTACCTGAAATGAGAGAAATGAACATTCATACCACTGGGCTGTAAGCCAAAGATCCTATAGCGAGCAAGATAGATCACTCGACGAAAAAGACGTAGTACGGTCATGGGCAGATTCATGGGTAATTTAAGGCCCCATTTCTGTAACCGGCTTCCGTCTCCGCACCATAGGATACTAGTGCAGAGACGGAAGCCGGTTACGGAAACATCCTCGTAAAAATAAAAGTTATTTGGCAAAAATCTTCTCCTCATTTTCAGAATTTAAATTTATTAACGCAAGCTGTTCCCCCGCAACGTTGATTTCACTGCGAGTCGAGTCGGGTCG
Organism: Leucoraja erinaceus; assembly: GCF_028641065.1. Lineage (NCBI taxonomy): Eukaryota > Metazoa > Chordata > Chondrichthyes > Rajiformes > Rajidae > Leucoraja > Leucoraja erinaceus. Next base: position 126,335,076 of record NC_073378.1, on the reverse strand, counting down.
GGTCCGGTTACGGAAATGGATGAAAAAAAGGCCCACGTTCCGTTCCATTGCGTACTAAACGTCAGCCCATTGCATTTAGCAGGAGTGGTCTATCTTACTCCGCTATAGGATCTTTGCTGTCAGCTGCCCAAGATAAATACTATAAGATGCTGTTCCTACAATTTACATTTAGCCTCACTTTGACAATGGAGGAGATCTTAGGCAGAAAGGTCTGTGTGGGAATGGGAAGGAGAATTAAAGTGACCGGCAACCAGGAGATCAGCTAGGTTCAGGCGGACTGAGCGAAGGTGTTCAGCAAAACGATCGCCCACTCTATGAGAGAGTGGACAACAGTTATCCAGTACTTTGACAATTCCAATGATCAAATGATCACAAAGGAATGGGTGACGTTTTGGGTCGAGACCCTTCTTAAGGACCCGGCCGGTCTCCAGAAACGTCACCCATTCCTTCTCTCCAGAGATGCTGCTTGTCCCGCTGAGTTATTCCAGCATTTTGTGTCTATCTACAATGCCAATAGTCTTCTCATCTGTCAATAGAGTGTTGTAAAGGCTGGTGGAAACCTTTCGGCTTGATGGATTTTTCACGGTGGCTCTGTGCCAGAGTCTGTAGATTTCAAGTTCATCTATCAGTCATTAACGTCCTTCAGAAGTGAACAATCAATTTGTTATAGATAGACACAAAATGCTGGAGTAACTCAGCGGGACAGGCAGCATCTCTGGGGAGAAGGAATGGGTGACGTTTCAGGCCGAGTCCCTTCTTCAGACTGTGTGTATGATTGCATTTCCATTAACTAAATTCGGGAAAATAGTTTAGTGTCATTTTGTGTCAAATGTACAGAGACAAAACCTTTCAAAAAGTACTGAATGGATTATGGAATCCCAAGCTGTCTCCAGTTATTGGTGTTCCAGTGTTTTGCATGCATTTAACAATTTAAGACTAGTCATTTCCATTGAGATAATAATGTTGTTATTCGGCTGTTGATACTCATTGGTATATTTTTGCATCTTATAGTTATCTCAACAGCTGGCAAAGCCTGCAGTGAAAATCTGCAAAGATCATCTGTGCCCTGTCAGTCTGCAGTAATAATTCCATCAAAGGAACACGAGGAAATTAGAAAACTTCCTTCATATATTTAGGTGTTTAAGTCAAAGGGATGAATGACACAGGCAGCTATCAGCTAAAAATGAAATAAGTTCTGGAGTCACCTCAGGCCAATATTTCATTCGTTAGCTTACGTCAGAGAGCACCTCTTTGTACTTAGGTCGAAAAGTTTTTTTTCGCTCCCCCACAGATTGTGCACCTGATTTAGTTTAGTTTAGTTTATTATCACGTGTACCGAGGTACAGTGAAATAAAAAGCTTTTGTTGCGCGCTATCCAGTCAGCGGAAAGATAATACTTAATTGCAATCGAGCCATTTACAGCGTATAGATACATGATCAGGGAATAATGTTTAGTGCAAAAGGTAAAGCCTGCAAAGTCCGATCAAAGATAGGCCAAGGGTCACCAATGAGGTAGATAGTAGTTCAGCACTGCTCTCTGGTTGTGGAAGGATGGTTCAGTTGCTTGATAACAGCTGGGAAGAAACTGTCCGTGAATCTGGAGGTGTGTGTTTTCACACTTCTATACCTTTCACCCGATGGGAGAGGGGAGAAAAGGAAGTGGGCAGAGTGCGACTCGTCCTTGATTACGCTGCTGGCCTTGCCGAGGCAGCGTGAGGTATAAATTCAGTCAATGGAAGGGAGATTGGTTTGTGTGCCAGGGCCCCATCCCCGACCTCTATCTCCGTTATTCCGCCTGGGGACCTTGCGACCGGATGGCATTAACATTGAATTCTCCCAATTTTGCTAGCCCTTGCTGTCTCCTCCCCTTCCTTAACCCTCTAGCTGTCTCCTCCAACCCTCCCATCCGCCCTCCCTCAGGCTCCTCCTCCTCCCCTTTGCCTTCCTTCTCCCCCCACCCCCCCATCAGTCTGAAGAAGGGTTTCGGCCCGAAACGTCGCCTATTTCCTTCGCTCCATAGATGCTGCTGCACCCACTGAGTTTCTCCAGCAATTTTGTGTACCTTCGATCTTCCAGCATCTGCAGTTCCTTCTTGAACACAATGGTTTGTGTAATGGTCTGGTCTGTATCTACAATTTGCTGCAATTACTTGCAGTCTTGGATGGAGCTGTTTCCAAACCAAGCTGTGATGCATCCGGATAAAATGCTGTCTACGGCACATCTGTAGAAGTTGTGTTTATACTCTGCAGCAGTATATTGATAGGAAGCTGCAGTGCCTAGACCCTTATCCTTCAGATGTATACATAGGCTTTGACCCTAAATAGACACAAACTGCTGGAATAACTCAGCGGGACAGGCAGCATCTCTGAATAGAAGGAATGGGTGACGTTTCAGGTCGAGATCCTTCTTCAGACTGTCTCTGTGCTCCTCAAAGTTGTGTGCTCGGTACCCTGTTCCACTCCCTGTATACCCACGACTGTATGGTCGAATATAATGCCAACTCGATCTTTAAGTTCGTCATTGATACCACTGTTGTCTGCTGGATCTACAACAACGATGGGTTAGAGATTAGGAAAAATGGCTAATGCCTGGATTAGGGTGCATTAGCTACCTGGGAGTGTTTGGACAGACATGGATTGTTTTCTCTGGAACGCCAGAGGTCGCAAGGAAACTTGATCAAGTATGTAAAATTATGGAAGGTTTACTGTAGATAGTGTAGACAGAATTTTTTTCCCAGGATGGAAAAGACCATATACTTGAGGGTGTTTAAGAAAGAACTGCAGATTGCTGGGAAAAATCGAAGGTAGACAAAAATGCTGGAGAAACTCAGCGGGTGAGGCAGCATCTATGGAGTGACGGAATAGGTGACGTTTCGGGTTGAGACCCTTCTTCAGACTGATGTGGGGGGGGGGGGCGTGAAGAAGAAAGGAAGAGGCGGGGACAGTGGGGTGAGGGAGAGCTGGGAAGGGGAGGGGAGGGGAAGAGGGAGAAAGCCAGGACTACCTGAAATTGGAGAAGTCAATGTTCATACCACTAGGGCGTAAAATACCCAAGCAAAATATGAGGTGCTGCTCCTCTAATTTGCAGTGTGACTCACTCTAGCCATGGAGGAGGCCCAGGACAGAAAGGTCGGATATGGAATGGGACGGCTTGAAGCAAAGATTATAGCTCTGCTCTAGGGATCATTGGGACACAGCTACCAGCCTTGGAGGGCATCTACCACACACGGTGCCTCAGGACGGCCGTCAGCATCCATCAAGACTCCTCACACCCTTGTAACGGACTGTTTGAACTACTTCCCTCCGGCAGACGTTACAAGGCCTTCTACGCCCGAACCTCCAGACGCAGAAACAGCTTTATTCCCAGAGCTATAGCGGCTCTGAACCAGCCCTACGGAGTGCCCCCCCATCCCCATAGACTGTCTCCCTCGGATGGTCACGTCACACAGCTTATTTATTTATTTTACTTTTCTTTTACATCGGTTAGAAGCTGCATACTAAATCTCGTTGCACTGATGTGCAATGACAATAAAAGATATTATTATTATATTATTATTATTATGATCTTTAGATTGAAGTGCTGAGCCACCGGGGAAACGGAATGGGAGGGGAAGTTGAAGTGCTTTGTGCATAGCTGTAAGCTGAGTGGGCGGCCCATAGTTTACAGGAGATATGCAGGGCAGATTTTTTTACACAGAGGATGGTTAGTGACTGCATAGCTCCCATCAGCTCTCAATTGCCTAATCTTTCAATAATGTTTCTATCTCCACTATGTATACAGGTCCACCACCGAATAACCAGCACCCTTGGTTCCAAAGCCTTTCAGGATTCTGAAGACTCTGAAGTCTTCAGTCTGAAGTCCTTCAGCCTGAAGAAGGGTCTTGACCTGAAACGTCACCTATTCCTTTTCCCCAGAGATGCTGTCCGACCCGCTGAGATACTCCGGCATTTTGTGTCTATCTTCGGTTTAAACCAGCACCTGCAGTTCCTTCCTACACATGCTGTACTCCAGGAATGGCCTGACTAGCAACTTCCCTATTTCTGAACTCAATGCAGTGAAGGCCAATCTGCCGTTAGTCATCTTAACCAGTTGCTGCCCTTGCCTGCTGATTTTTATGAATCATACCCATGAACACTAAGATCCTTCCTGTACTTCACTTATTTGCACAGACTTCCCAGTGAAATAATAATCTGCATTTGGAGAAATCCAATTTAGATCTATAACTCCTATAGCTCCTTTCCTATAACCTTGCAAATCAGCCCTCGTCAAGGAATAATGGGAGCTTGTAACAATGTCAATGTAGAAATCATGGGCGACTTTAATCTTCATATAGATTGAGTTGATTGATTTGGCAATGAAGCCTTGAAAAGTAGTTCATGGAATGCATTTGTGAAACTCGCTCTAACAAAACATTGTGGATTCATAAGGAAACTGATGATATGTATGGGGTTGCAATGGATAAACTCACAGTGAAGGATCTTTTGAGGGACTGCAACCAGAAAATAATAGAAATTTGAATAATAGAAATAATAGACTGAGAGTGACTAAAATCTGAAGTAGAGGTAAAAGGGATGGCGGGATACAAGATACAAGATACATTTAATTTTCATTTGGACCCCTTGAGGTCCAAACGAAATGCCGTTTCTGCAGCCATACATTACAAACACATAGACCCAAGACACAACATAATTTACATAAACATAAACATCCATCACATCGCTGTGATGGAAGGCCAAATAAACGTATCTCTCCACTGCACTCTCCGCCCCCGATGTCAGAGTCAAAGTCAAAGCCCCCGGCTGGCGATGGCGATTGGCCCGCGGCCATTAAAGCCACGCCGGGTGATGCGAGGTCGCACACCGGGTCTTGGTGTTAGAGCCCCCGGCGTGCGCTCGCAGAGTCCCGCGGCCATTCCAAGCCGCGCGGGGCGGTGATGTTAGGCCCCCGCTCCAGGAGCTCTTCAACCCCGCAACTCGGGCGGGGGAAGTCGCCGTTGCGAGAGCCCTGAAAAGCGGTCTCCCTCCAGGGACCCGCGGGCTCCCGGTGCCGCCGTCCACAGACCTGCCGTTGAAGCCTCCGACTCTCCGGTCGGGCCGCAGCAGCAGCAGCAGCAGCAGCAGCCTCCACGCTCCTCCACCGCTCCACCCGCTCCGGACTCGGCCAGCCCCGCGACGGTTATGGTGAGTCGTAGCACCAGAGTCCCCGGTCTCTTCCTGTTGGAGGCCGCTCCTCGTTGCGGCCCCAACGACGAGAAAAGGTCGGGTCTCCCGTGCAGGGAGAGATTTAAAAAGTTTTCCCCTCCCTCCCACCCCACCCCCGCCCCCCCCACACACACACCCCAACAAAAAATAACAAAAACTACATAAAAACACAGACAGAAAATAATAAAACGCGGACAGACTGCAGAGGCCGCTACTGACCAGAGTCGCGCCGCCCACCGGGATTGTCATATGCTGAGAGAATGGAGTGGCTGGGCTTGTATACTCTGGAGTTTAGAAGGATGAGAGGGTATCTCATTGAAACATATAGATTGTTAAGGGTTTGGACACGCTAGAGGCAGGAAACAAGTTCCCGATGTTGAGGGAGTCCAGAACCAGGGGCCACAGTTTAAGAATAAGGGGTAAGCCATTTAGAACAGAGACGAGAATACGCTTTTTCTCACAGAGAGTGGTGAGTGTGTGGAATTCTCTGCCTCAGAGGGCGGTGGAGGCAGGTTCTCTGGATGCTTTCAAGAGAGAGCTAGATAGGGCTCTTAAAAATAGCGGAGTCAGGGGATATGGGGGGAGAAGGCAGGAACGGGGTAGTGATTGGGGATGATCAGCCATGATCACATTGAATGGCGGTGCTGGCTCGAAGGGCCGAATGACCTACTCCTGCACCTATTGTCTATTGTCTATTGGGAAATATATACTGATTGAAAGGATTGATACCACAACCAGGGAGAGCACAGCTGAACTACTCTCTACCTCTTTGGTGGCCCTTGGACTATCCTTGATCGGACTTTGCTTGCGTTATCTTGCACTAAACGTTATTCCTTTATCATGTATCTATACACTGTAAATGGCTCGAATGTAATCATGTATTGTGTTTCTGTTGACTGGATAGCTCGCAACTGCATAGCATGAAAAAGTTTTTCAAGATACCTCAGTACACGTGACAATAAGCTAAACTAAAAGTAAAAAATAGTGGTGGCACACATTTAAAGAAATGTTACATCATTTTCAACAAGGATTCCTTCCAATAAGAAATAAGACTCCACATGAAAAATGATTTAACCATTGCAAAACTGTAGAAGTTAAGGAGGGTCCATAAAATAAAATACCACAGATGCTGAAAATCTGAAGATAAACAGAAGACGTTGGAAATCTCCAAGGAACAGGTGATGTTTTCAGGTCGAGACCCTTCTTCAGACCCAGAGATGCTGTCTGACCGTCGGTTTCCTCCCACACTCCAAAGACGTACAGGTTTGTAGGTTAATTGGCTTGGTGTATGTATAAAACTTCCCTAGTGAGTGCAGGATAATGTTAATGTGCGGGGATCGCTGGTCGGTGCGGACTCGGTGGACCGAGGGGCCTGTTTCCGCGCTGTATCTCTAAACTAAACTGAATTAAAATTGGTTATACTTCTATCAGGTATTCTCTCATCCTTCGAAGCTGCAGATAATGCCATCCGAGTATGACTGCTTAAAGTGAAGAGGAAGTAACTGGTCTCCTTTCACTATGCTCTGCCCGACTTTGCCCTTCTTCATTGTGCCTCCTTTTTAGTTAGATCCTTTTTTTAATTTCAAAATATACTTTATTTGAGAAATAAATATATCCTACACATGATCCTTACAAGACTCCGTCCAACATTCTCGGCGGCTATTACATACATTCAATACTGTTTACACAAATTATACAAATTTCTCCCCCTTCCCACTCATGTGGCCCACTGGCGTGGAATCCCTTCCCTTATTTTGAGGGGTGTCTCCACCATACACTGACCACCTTACGTCCAGCAGCAGAAGGACCCTAGACTGTGGTCCTCCCCCACCGAGCCTTGACGTTGGCTGCGCCGAGCTTCAGTGCGTCCCTCAGCACGTACTCCTGCAGTCTGGAGCAGGCCAGTCAGCAACATTCCCCGACGGACATCCCGCTCCACTGGGAGGTCAACAAAGCTCAGGCAGACCAAAGAGCATCTTTCACCGAGTTGATGACCCTTCCAGCAGCACTCGATGTCAGTCTCTGAATGCGTCCCTGCGAACAGTCCGTAAATCACAGAGTCCTCTGTGACGGAGCTGTTCGGGATAAATCGTGACAGGGAACCTTGCAGACCTCTCCAGACTCTCTTTGCAAATCCACACTTTGAAAAGAGGTGGGCGACTGTCTCTTCTGCACAGCAGTCATCCCGAGGGCAGCGTGCGCTGGTAGTGAGGTTCCGACGGTGCAGGAAGGATCTGACTGGGAGGGTTCCCCTCACCGCCAGCCAAGCCAGGTCTTGGTGCTTGTTGGTGAGTTCTGGCGATGAGGCATTTTGCCGGATAAGCTAGGCAGTCTGCTCTGGGAACCACGCCACAGGATCCATGGAGCCATTTCCCTGCAGTGCCTGCAGGACATTCTGGCACTACAGCACAGACTGCTGCCACTGCTCTCCACTGACTAGTCATTCCCCCCAACAGTATCTCCAGGGACATACCTGTGTTCCAGGGTATGGGAAAGCAGTGGAAGCTTTCATTAAATATATTCCAATCTCAAATAGATATTTAAGTTTCAGGAATGTGAATGAAAGCAACGCTGGTTTAAACAGAAGATAGTCACAAAAAGCTGGAGGAACTCAGCAGAACAGGCAACCTCTTTGGAGAAAAGGAATATGTGACGTTTCGGGTTGAGACCCTTCTTCAGACCTAAAGATGCTGTCTGACCCGTTGAGTTACTCCAGGTTTTTGTGTCTATCTTAGGTTTCAGGAATCATTAGATACTGATACAGCAGGAAAGTGGAATGAAGCCCAAGTTTGATTCAGCCACTTTCACCTCGTTTCCACTTAGCCCAGAGCTAACAATTCTGAAGAAGGGTTTCGGCCCGAAACGTCGCCTATTTTCTTCGCTCCATAGATGCTGCTGCACCCGCTGAGTTTCTCCAGCAATTTTGTGTACCTTCGACCTTCCAGCATCTGAGGTTCCTTCTTGAACACTTTGTCTACTCCACTGCGATATCTTCTCAAGGTATGCCTACTTTGAAGAAGTTCTCCTCCTCTCTCCGGAGACAGTTTCACAACCTCAGTCTGAAGAAGGGTTTCGGCCCGAAACGTCGTCTATTTTCTTCGCTCCATAGATGCTGCTGCACCCGCTGAGTTTCTCCAGCAATTTTGTGTACCCAGAGCTAACAATTGACTGCTTTATTGATCATCGTTACATTTTTTTGCATATCTTTAATTTCTATATCTCTCTATATCACCGTCTATATCTCTCGTTTCCCTCACCCCAGACTCTCAGTCTGAAGAAGCGCCTCGACCCAAAACCATTCCTTCTCTCCAGAGATGCTGCCTGTCCCGCTGAGTTACTCCAGCATTTTGTGTCTACCTTCGGAGTAAACCAGCATCGGCAGTCGACATTCCATCACCATGATATTTTTGAATGTCAGAAGTTGTTCAAGGGGTCATTTGGCCTTTTGTTGCTACTCTTTCTTATGTTACAGTATTTAAGAACCTTGGGGGGTGGCAAATGTTGTGCCTCTTTTCAAGAAGGGCTGCAGGGAAAATGCTGGGAACTATAGGCCGGTGAGCTTAACTTCTGTAGTTGGAAAGGTACTAGAGAGTATTCTGAGGGATAGGTTATGAAGGCTTTTGGATGGGCAAGGGCTGATTAGGGATAGTCAACATGGTTTTGTACGTGGGAGGTCGTGTCTCACAAATCTGATTGATTTTTTTGAAGACGTGACCAAAAAGGTCGATGAGGGCAGAGCTGTAGATGTTGTGTACATGGATTTCAGTAAGGCATTCAACAAGGTTCCGCATGGTAGGCTGCTCTGGAAGGTTAGATCGCATGGGATCCAAGGAGAGATAGCTGAATGGATAGCAAATTGGCTCCATGGAAGGAAGCAGAGGGTGATGGTGGAAGGTTGCTTCTCGGACTGGAGGCCTGTGACGAGTGGTGTGCCTCAGGGTTCGGTGCTGGGCCCGTTACTGTTTGTCATCTACATCAATGATTTGGATGAGAACATACAGGGCAAGATTAGCAAGTTTGCTGATGATACAAAAGTGAGTGGTTTTGCAGATAGTGAAGATGGTTGTGAAAGATTACATCACGATCTGGATCAATTGGCCAGGTGGGCGGAGGAATGGTTGATGGAATTTGATACAGAGAATTGTGAGGTGTTGCATTTTGGGACATTGAACAAGGGCAAGACCTACACAGTAAATGGTAGGCCTCTGGGTCGTGTGGTAGAGCAGAGGGATCTAGGAGTACAGGTGCATGGTTCCTTGAAGGTCAAGTCATGTGTGGATAAGGCGGATATAAAGTATTTTGGCACTTTGGCCTTCATCACTCAGAGTATTGAGTATAGACGTTAGGAGGTCATGTTGCAGTTGAACAAGACGTTGGTGAGACCACATTTAAAATATTGTGTTCAGTTCTGGGCACCATGTTATAGGAAAGATATTGTCAAGCTTGAAAGGGTGCAGACAAGATTTACGAGGATGTTGCCAGGACTAGAGGGTGTGAGCTGTAGGGAGAGGTTAAGTAGGCTGGGTCTCTATTCCATGTAGCGCAGGAGGACGAGGAGGGATCTTATAGAGGTGAGAGGAATAGATTGGGTAGATGCACGGAGTCTCTTACCCAGAGTAGGGGAATCGAGGACCAGAGAACATAGGTTCAAGGTGAAGGGGAAATGCTTAAATAGGAGTCCGAGGATTAATGTTTTCACACAAAGGGTGGTGGATGTATGGAACAAGCTGCCAGAGGGGGTAGTTGAGGCTGGGACTATCCCATTGTTTAAGAAACAGTTAGACAGGTACATGGATAGGACAGGTTTGGAGGGATATGGACCAAGCGCAGGCAAGTGGGACTAGTGTAGCTGGGACATTGTTGGCCAGTGTGGGCAAGTTGGTCCAAAGTGCCTGTTTCCAATCTGTCACTCTATTACTCAAGAGATCCCTTACACATGCCGCTTTCAAGATCTAAGGAATCTTCTACGCAAAGGCCATTCTAACTATCAATTCCCCTTTCAATTCTTGCCAATTATTTTAAAGCTATGAGCTGTGATTACTTATGGACTTGTCAGAAGAAATCATTTCTTCTCACTTGGTGTTACAGGACAATTCTTCATTTTGAATGATTGAATTAGGACTCTTAATATCTTCCCTGTTTCACGGAGAATGATCACTACCCAATGTAGACCTGGAGGAGCTAAACTGGACCAAGTCCAGGGGGGGGGGGGGGGGGGGGCATCCAAAAGTGAAAACAAATCTGTTTATTTCCACATTTGCAATACTTGTTTTTCTGAAGTAAACGATGATTGCACTCATGCATGGTATGCTCTGCCTGGATAGCCAGCAAAATGAAAGATTTCACTGCAGACAACATGACAATAATAAACTGTAGGAGTATATGTGACAATAATCAACCAATACCAACACCAAGAACATTGAAATGTGTGGGAAGGAAACTGCAGGTGCTGGTTTAAACCAAAGATAGACACAAAATGTTGGTGTAACTCAGCGGGACAGGCAGCATCTCTGGATAGGAATGGGTGACTTTTCGGGTCGAGACCCTTCTTCAGTCTTGATCGGAATCGTCACTCATTCCTTCTCTCCAGAGATGCTGCCTGTCCCGCAGAGTTACACCAGCATTTTGAGTCTATCTTCAGCTTACCAAGACCAAGGAGCTCATTGTAGACTTCAGGAAGTCCAGAGGCGGCACGCACACCCCCATCCACATTAACGGGACGGAGGTGGAACATGTTTCTAGCTTCAGGTTCCTGGGAGTCAACATCTCCGATGACCTCTCTTGGACCCACAATACCTCTACTCTGATCAAGAAGGCTCATCAGCGTCTCTTCTTCCTGAGGAGACTGAAGAAGGTCCATCTGTCTCCTCAGATCCTGGTGAACTTCTACCGCTGCACCATCGAGAGCATCCTTACCAACTGCATCACAGTATGGTATGGCAACTGCTCTGTCTCCGACCGGAAGGCATTGCAGAGGGTGGTGAAAATTGCCCAACGCATCACCGGTTCCTCGCTCCCCTCCATTGAGTCTGTCCAAAGCAAGCGCTGTCTGCGGAGGGCGCTCAGCATCACCAAGGACTGCTCTCACCCCAACCATGGACTGTTTACCCTCCTACCATCCGGGAGGCACTACAGGTCTCTCCGTTGCCGAACCAGCAGGTCGAGGAACAGCTTCTTTCCGGCGGCTGTCACTCTACTCAACAACGTACCTCGGTGACTGCCAATCACCACCCTCCCCGGACACTTATTATTATTTATTCAAATAGTTTGCTATGTCGCTCTTCCAGGGAGATGCTAAATGCATTTTGTTGTCTCTGTACTGTACACTGACAATGACAATTAAAATTGAATCTGAATCTGAATCTGAATCTTAAACTAGCATCTGCAGCCCCATCCTACACCTATTTCACATCCTTTTTTCTGAGATGGTGCTACGCACTCTTCCTTTTAACCCGACTCATAAGCTTATTCTGCTATTGCACTTCAGTGTTTCGTTTGCACATTTCAAACTGCTCTACAAGGTTTGCACCATTCTTTTGTTTTGCATCCATCTTCACATTTCTTTTGGTTTCCATCATCACCATGCATACGATTTACTCAATGAGATTCATGGGATTTCACTGGACCTTGGTGTACATAACAGTAAACTAATCTGAATTTCAAGTTGGAGTAGCGGTTGATAAGGTGGTCAAAAAGGCATACGGGATACTTGCATTCATTACATGGGGAAGAGGGTGTAAGAGCAGGGAGATTATGATACAATGTTATAATATATTGTTTCATTCACAATTTCACGAGTTATAGGAGCAGAATTAGGCTGTTCGGCCCATCGAGTCCACTCCGCCATTCAATCATGGCTGATCTCTGCCACCTAATCCCATTTTCCTGCCTTCTCCCCAGAACCTTTGATACCCATTCTAATCAAGAATTAGTCTATCTCTGCCTTAAAAATATCCACTGACGTGGCCTCTACAGCCCTCGGTGGCAACGAGTTCCACAGATTAACTACCCTCTGACCAAATAAGTTCCTCCTCACCTCCTTTCTAAAAAAGCGCCCTTAAATCTGAGGCTATGACCTCTGGTCCTCGACTCTATCTAGGCCTTTCATTATTCTGTAAGTTTCAATGAGGTCCCCCCCTCAACTTTCTAAACCCCAGCGAGTACAAGCCCAGCGCTGTCAAACGCTGGAGCTGGTCACAGCTGGAGTACTACTGTTGCCACACTGGAAGAAGGAAATGATTACACTGGAGGAGAGATTCACATCTTTGTTACGCATGATGGAGCATTCCAGTTGCAAGGAGAGAGACTGTCAAGGCTGGGTTTATTTTCCTTGGAGAGAAGATGAATGTAGGAGCACTTGTCAGAGATACACATCATAATGGAGAGCAAAGGTGTCAAAAACCAAAGGGTAAAAGTTTACGGTAAAGAGTAAGATGTTTAAAGGGAATCTGGGAATACATTTTCTCACCCACAGGATAGTTAGAATTTAGAACACGTTGCTTCAGTGAGTGACAAAGAAAGATACATGATATTTAAGAAAGATCTAGTGGGGCACCTGAATTATCAAGGCATAGCAGCTATGTACCCGGTACTGGTAAATGGGATTAATATAATTTTTACTTCGGAGTCACGTGAGTGACTACGTGAAGAACCCCGCCAGGACGCATGCATGTCATATCGCTACACGCATTGCAACGAGTCACAGCAGGGGGAACGACGTTCCCTTAACGGCAGAATTTGAAAGGCGGGAACAGTAGGTAAGGAGACTCTGCGTTCTTCCCACTTACCTTACACGTGGAGACATGGACCAGATCCACGAAGGCTGCGGAAAAGCTGGCGGGGGAGAACCGCGGAGTTGCGGGCAGCCAGCAGCAGCAGCCAACGGCACGCCAATCTCCCGTAATGGGAACAGCTGTGCCCGACTTCGCTCCCACACCGGCCACGGCCGGGCGGTAGAGCGAAGCAAAAAACTAACAGAGTCGTTGACTCCAATGAGTCAACAACTGAATAGCCGCGAGCGGCCAGTGCCCGTGAGCATTGGGGTCGGTTGGAGCGGCTGCAGAATCAGGAGCAGCCGTGAGCGGCCAGTGCCCATGAGCATTGGAGCCGGTTGGAGCGGCTGGGAGCGGGGAACAAAAGCAGCCGCGACGGCCAGTGCCCATGAGCATTGGAGCCGGTTGGAGCGGCTGCAGGATCAGGAACAGCCGTGAGCGGCCAGTGCCCGTGAGCATTGGGGCCGGTTGGAGCGGCTGCAGAATCAGGAGCAGCCGCGAGTGGCCTATGCCCGAGAGCATAAGAGCCAGTTGGAGCGGCTGCTGGAGGAAATACTCCAAGTGGCAGGCTCCGGGAGGTGGAGGCTAGCCACCATGGGCAGTTAGTAAGCCCCACAACAGTACCTCTTGTGGGGCTGCACAGTGTTTCTCCCTCATCAGAGGGGAGCACGGAGGGTGAATTCTGGGCTGACCCTGAAGCGGGGAGTGATCAACAAACCTCTTGTATGCCTGGGGTGAAAGAAAACATGTTGGATATGGTGTCCCAGTTTATCCAACCTGACCAAACTGGCCTAAACCTGGAGCCGAAAATAGCGGTAAGCATTGACTACATGTCTTTTAACCAACTACAGGGACAGGCATTATCGAACACCACAGCACGACACTTACCACCAGGGAACTGCAAGTCGCTAACTGTTCCCAGTGTCAACCAGTGCATCTGGAAACATGTCGGGGCATCAATTAGAACCAGGGACTTAAAAATACAGAAAGTCCTAAAAGTCCTAACAGCAGGAATTACGGCTTTTGCCCGCACATTGAATGAGCAAAACATGACCCAAGACCACAAAGATGCACTGTCTTTCCTGTGCAACTCACAATACGAGTTAAACAATATTAGGAAAAGTGCTATCCAACCGGCTTTAGACCCCAAATTTGCAGGCCTCTGCAAACCTGGAACCTCCAAACCATCAATACTACTATTTGGAGGGGATTTATCAAAACAGGTCAAAGAACTTGACGAAGAAGCGAAAACCCTGGGGCTCATAAAAGCAGCATCCAAAAGCTACTACGGCAAAAAACATCACCCCTACGCACCCACCAGTCGGCCAAGACAAACTGGAGAAAGCGCAAAAACCAGGAACACCCAACATCGGTCTTTTTTAGGCCATGGCCCAGACCGACCTTCCTGGAAAATGCACAAGCCCTCAACACCAACCCAACTACAGACCCAGACACCGGCGCCTCAACGTCCACGAAGGATGCCAAAGAAATACCACACCTACCACTGGTAACCATGGAGGTAGGTGGGTCTGGTTCCTTAAGAATTAAAGGGAGCATGGAAGTTGGTGGGAGATTACGAAATTATTTGGATGCATGGAATAAGTTAACTACCGACACTTATATTCGAAGCAGTATCCAGGGTCATACCATAGAATTTATACAAAAACATGACCCTCCAGTTCAGCATGTACCGAACCGAATGTTCGTGCTCACAGGCATAGAAAAATCTAAAGCACATGCTGAATTACAGCAGCTATATATAAAAGGAGTAATTGAGAAAACCCAACACAAATCACAGGAATTTGTGTCCAACATCTTTATAAAAAACAAGAAAGATGGAGGTTGCCGCATCATCATCGATTTAACTACTTTGAATACCTTCGTACAATATATTCATTTCAAGATGGAAACCTTTGTTACTGCTAAGCAATTGATTTCCGAAGGCTACTACATGGCAAGCATCGATTTCAAAGATGCTTACTATACAGTACCCACAAGAGGTGACTACAGATATCAGCCCCCAGGCTGTTCACAAAAATTTTGAAACCAGCCCTAGCGTTACTGCGGAAACAAAAACACATGGTAATGGCATATCTAGATGACATACTTATTGTGGGCAAAACTTTGGAATTGGCTAAACAAGCGGTAACAGCCACAAAACAATTATTTGAAAAACTGGGGTTTATCATCCATCCAGTTAAGTCTAAATTGAACGCCTTCAACAAAAATGGATTATGTGGGGTTCACCATTAACTCAGTTCTCATGTCAGCAAAAGAAAAGGTTGCAGCCTTAATAGAGGCTTGTAGCAAAATCATTGACATCACCAAACCATTCATTAGACTGGTAGCTAGAATAATTGGGACGATAGTGGCTGCATTTCCAGCCACACAATTCGGACCTTTACACTATCGAAATTTACAGAGAGCAAAAATAAGAGCACTTAATGGTGGCCATTTTGACAGACCAATGAAGCTACTAACAGAGGCCATAATGGAACTAAAATGGTGGGAACATAACATCAGGTATTGTTCCAATCCAATAATTATCAGCAACCCGTCTATGGTACTACAAACTGATGCCAGTGCACTTGGTTGGGGGGCTACCAATTCCATCTCCAGCTGTGGAGGGAGATGGAATGCACAGGAGGCATCATTATTACAAACACTGGGCATAAGCTACCTGGAAATGTTAAGTGCATTCCATGGCCTTAAGTCATATTGTTCTGGGTTAAATCACCAGCAAGTTAGACTACAAATTGACAACACCACCGTGGTAGCATATATCAACCTTATGGGTGGAAACAAATCGACATCATGTGACAATCTGGCCAACACAATTTGGCAATGGTGTATCCAGAGAGCTATTTGGATATCAGCTACCTACTTACCAGGTAAACTAAATTTAGTGGCAGACACCAGGTCACGCAAATTCAATAAAAACACTGAATGGATGTTGGATAAAAATGTATTTGCTGAAATTACAGCATGGTATGGAACACCAGATATTGATCTTTTCGCATCCAGGCTCAATCACCAGTTATCAAATTATGTTTTTAAGAAGGAACTGCAGATGCTGGAGAAACAAAGGTACACAAAAAAGCTGGAGAAACTCAGCGGGTGCAGCAGCATCTATGGAGCGAAGGAAATAGGCAACGTTTCGGGCCGAAACCCTTCTTCAGACTGGAGAAGGGTTTTGGCCCGAAACGTTGCCTATTTCCTTCGCTCCATAGATGCTGCTGCACCTGCTGAGTTTCTCCAGCTTTTTTGTGTACCATCAAATTATGTTTCATGGGAACCAGACCTGGGGCAGCGGCAACAGATGCATTTTCGCTGCATTCGGGGGGAAATTGTTTATTTATGCATTCCCTCCTTTCTGCCTCATCAGTCGGGTATTAAGGAAAATACAGCAAGACTCTGCGTCTGGTATTTTGATAGTACCGATTGGCCTATTCAACCATGGTTCCCGGTGATACTAGACATAGTATTAGAACCATGCATCACCATCCATCATAGGCCTAATTTACTGGTCCATCCGGTAACAAAAAAAAAAATCACCCACAGATCTATGAACATCCCGTCTGTTCTGGAATTCCTGGCAAGCCTCCATTACGATGAGGGGCTCAGTCATAGTGCCATCAACTGCGTCAGAAGTGCTCTGTCAACATACCTGTGGCAAGGAACAGAGCGGAATTCTGTTGGGACACACCCCCTGGTAACCAAACTCATGAGGGGCATTTTAATGTTAATCCCCCAAGAACCAGGTACTCCCAAATATGGGATGTGAGCATTGTACTGACCATGTTAAGAAACTGGTCTCCAGCTACAGCTCTGTCCCGACAGAAACTGACTATGAAAACAGTAATGCTGAGGGCCTTGGTCACGGCACAAAGGGTCCAGTCACTACAGAACCTAAGGCTGGACAACATGACTATTTCATCTGGAAATTTAACTTTTCACATCAATGCATTAGTCAAACAGAACAGACAGGGGTCAGCAGGCCTAAAAACAGAATTTAGGGCATACCCGACAGATGATCGTCTCTGTATTGTAACACACTTACTATTATATATGGAGTATACTAAGATCATCAGAGGGAAAGAAATGTCACTTTTAATCAGCTACAAACAGCCACTCAAAACAGTGACAGTCCAGACCATCTCTAGATGGCTAAAACAGATCCTAATGAGGCTGGAGTAGACACTAGCATTTTCTCACTCCACCAGGGCTGCCGCTACAACGGCAGCTATGAAGTTGGGTGTTCCTATGGACCAAATCCTCAAGACAGCAGGATGGTCAACGGGGGAAAAAAAACTTTCCAATGATTTTATAACAAACCAGTCATTAAACCTGGAACATTTTCAGAAACAATTTTAAGTTCTGTAATATAATTTACCCCATAAATAGGGGCTATAATTTGATGTTAATATATTTATCGTTGGGTTTTCAATATCGTATTGATGTCTAATGATGGTAACACTATTCTCCCCATAATCAAGGCAGATGTGATGCATGGACTCGTTTCCACGGCATGAAATCACAGAGCTTTAAAATCTTCACGTAGTCACTCACGTGACTCCGAAGTAAAATAGTAAGATTAAACGAGAACTTACCAGTTTGAAGTTTGATCGTTATTTTATGAGGAGTAACGTTGAGGGATTACGTGCCCTCCGCTCCCACCCTTGATCATATACTCCACTGGTATCTCTTCTCTAATCTTACTATGTTTAGTCATTACAGTTGTCTTTGATTTCACACCGCTGCTTTGAAGAATGACACGCATGCGTCCTGGTGGGGTTCTTCACGTAATCCCTCAAAGTTATTCCTCATAAAATAACAATCAAACTTCAAACTGGTAAATTCGTGTTTAATCTTACTATTAATACTCAATGGAAGGCATAGACATATGATCCCAGGAATGATTGGGATAATGCTGGTGTCAGAGGTTAAGGGGAGAAGGCAGGAGAATCGGGTTAGGAGGGAAATATAGATCAGCCACAATTAGATGGCGGAGTAGACTTGATGGGCCTAATGGCCTTATTCAGCTCCTATAACTTATGACCTTATTGCGTTAACATATGATGGACATTTGATGCCACTGGGCCTGTACTTGCTGGAGTTTAAAAGGATGGGGGGTGGGAACTAATTGAAACTTAGTTTCAACAGTGAAAGACCTGGATAGAATGAATGAGGTGAGGATGTTTCCACTAGTGGGAGAGTCTAGGACCAGAGGTCGTAGCCTCAGAATCAAACGACATTCCTTTAGGAAGGAGTTGAAGGATTTCTATAGTTAGACGGTGGTGAATCAGTGGAATTCATTGCCACAGATGTCTGTGGAGGACAAGGCAATGGATACTTTTAAGGCGGAGATTGACTTATTTTAGGTTAGTGTGTCAGGGGTTATGGGGCGAAGACAGGAGAATGGGGTTAAGAGTGAAGGATAGATCAGCCATAATTGAATGGTGGAGTAGAGTTGATGTGCTAAATGGCCTTATTCTGTTCCTATAAGTTATGAACTAGTGAACATGGTTGGCTACATGACACTCTGATAATAAGTTGTTGCAATGTGGGTTGGAACATTCTGCCCAGGGAATGGGTTGGTGGAGGTTGAGGATTTTGAGAGCATTTGGAGGATTGAAAAATCTGGGAGATCAGATATCTTGAAAGTCCTATGGATGTTCTTACCAGAATATCGTCAAAAGCTGTAGGGTGAGAAAGGAGAGCAGATAAATCCTCTGGTGGTTTAAACTGAGCTTGCCGCTGGATGGCTATAGCTATGATAAGTCCCGATTCTCAAATACCTGTCCAGGCTGATTACCAATGAAATTCAATACAGACCATGCATGTTGATAGCTGGGGCATTAGGAGTTGCTTTCCTTCTTATCCAGTTACAGTTGTATGGGTTTATATTGTAAATGTGGGTGATTAATCTGTTGAAGAAATCGCCTTTAATGACTGGGCGAATACATTTTGTACAATGCTGCAATTAGAGTGACAGAAATTTGCATTTATATAGCAAATTTAACTTTGTAAA
Source organism: Leucoraja erinaceus (assembly GCF_028641065.1). Classification (NCBI taxonomy): domain Eukaryota; kingdom Metazoa; phylum Chordata; class Chondrichthyes; order Rajiformes; family Rajidae; genus Leucoraja; species Leucoraja erinaceus. The sequence goes on along the minus strand of NC_073378.1, from coordinate 126,316,072 downwards.
CAACCCAGGGCACTTCACGCAGATAAATACGACAAAATCCAACATTGAGCCATGCAGAAGTATGTTGACTCCGGTGGGCATAAAGAAGGAGTAAGAGGAATTTCAGAGTTTAGTTGTGAGGCAGTTGAAGGCACATCTGCCAGTGAAGGTGTGCATGAAAATTGGGTTGCATAAGATGCATTTTAAATCAGGGCAGGACTTACGTGGTAAGTGGAGCATTGGAGAACATAGGAGCTCTGGGAATACAGGCACATAGTTCGATACAGTGGTGATACAGGCAGACAGGGTGTTGTTGAAGTTGGTTGGCACATATGCCTCCTTTGGTATTGAGTGCAAGCATTGGGATGTCATGTTACAACCACACAAGACGTTGATGGGATATTACTTGGATTATCGTGTGCAGTTCTGGTTACCCAGGCAGAGGAAGGATACGGTCAGCTGGAGAAGGTGCGGAAAAGATTCACAAAGACGTTACTGGTGCTGCAGGCCTTGGGTAATAAGAAGAGACTGGATAACCTGGGTCTTTTTTCCCTGCAGGAAAGGCGACTTTATAGAGGTATACTAGACTAAGTGGGACCCGTTGGGTCCCATGTCCACACAGGAGGGCTGGTCCCCCAACACAATATTCCACCTCTACACCAATTCCAATATTGGTGGCCAGTGGGGGGCTTTCTGGAGCGCTGGTATGGGTATTGTGGGCTGAAGGGACTGGTCTCCAGAGGGCTAGTATGTACATTGTTGGCCAAATGTATTCTTGGGGTGGCAGCTCAGTCCCTCAAGCCTGATGTGCTGGCAGCTCACTCATGGCTGGTGGGCTGGCAGTTGACTCATGACTATTCCTTGAAATTCCATCTCAAGTGCAAGGCCACCGTATTCAAATCCATTTTCCTACCATTTCAAGAAGGGTGCAACGCCACCGAATTCAAGTGCAGTTTCCGACCACCTCAAGCAGGGTGCAAGGCCACCAAATTCAAGTGCAGTTTCACACCACTTTAAGCAGGGTGCAAGGCTACCAAATTCAAGTGCAGTTTCATACCACTTTAAGCAGGGTGCAAGACCACCAAATTCAAGTGCAGTTTCATACCACTTCAAGGAGGGTGCAAGGACAAAGGACAAAGGACACAGAACAAAGGACAAAGGACATTTATTTGTCACGTACACCAATTGGTGTAGTGAAATTTGTCTTGCCATGCAGCACACAGATAAAGATAAGACACAACATTAAAGAATTTAACAATAAACATAAAAAACATCCCCCCACAATGGTTCCAATTATGAGGGAAGACACAAAGTCCAGTCCCCATCCCCTTGTCCACCCATAGTCGGGCCTATTGAGGCCTCCGCAGTCGCCGCTACGGGGCCCGATGTTTCAGGCCCTTCTCCGCCGGGTGATGGTGCTCCGGCGTCGGGAGAATCCTCTCAGCGGCTTGGGGCACCTGGAGCGGCTGCTTCCTAACTGGAAACCGCATTCAAGTGCAGTTTCATACCACTTCAAGCAGGGTTCAAGGCCACCACATTCAAATGCAGTTTCATACCATATCAAACAGGGTGAAACCATCATAAAACCACCATAAAATCACACAAAACACCACACTCACAGTTCAGTAGACATTCAATGTGTTCAGTTGATTCACAACTCAGACAGAGTCGTGACCTCTCACTCCCCATTCATGCAGAGACTGAACCACACAAAACTTCCGGGTTTTATAATCCCCCTCCCAGCGGAAAAGTTGTGGCCTTCATGGCGTGATTGACAGGAGAGAGATTCTCAGCATTTTTTAAACACTAGTAACACTTTTATTTTTCATTGATGGGAAGAATCCTCTGCACCTGTAGAGCGGAGGGGGACTGAGTAAGATGGCCAAAAAATTACAGCCGTAAGTGGTAGCACTTTATATAAAATCAATATACAAATATACAATATATCAAAATCAAATAGGAAGTTGTCAAGTTTAGACCACCAGCCATTTACAGTGATTTTATATTTCAACCCAAAACCCTACCAGCCATCTGCAGTGCTTTAATACTTCAACCCAAAACCCCACCAGCCATTTGCAGTGCTTTTACACTTCAACCCAAAACCCCACCAGTCATTTGCAGTGCTATTATACTTCAACCCAACCACATTTTCATTTTCAAACCACATTAAGGGCACTCAAGGTCAGTAAAACCACACTCACAGTTTAGTAGACATGTGTTCAGTGTTATTTACAGCTCAGACTGAGAGACGTGACCCTCTCACTTCCCCTATCTTGCAAAGACTGACTGCGGCACAACACTTCCGGGTTTTATAGTCCCTCCCCCTCCCACCAGCAGGGGCAGCAGAGAGAATGTCAACACTTTTTATACATTAATAACTCTTTGATGTTTCATCGATGGGAAAAATCCTCTTGGCCTGCGCAGTAGGAGGACAAGAGGATCCTCTTGTCCTGGGAAGTAAGCTGGCCAAAATTTACAGCCGTAAGTGGCAGCGTTCTTTCTAAAACCATGAAACAGAAAAACAGGAAGTGGTCAAGATCTTACTTTTAGTAATATAAATGACATTGTGAAGGGCACAGGTGTGGTGGATAGTCACAGTTTAGCCCCAGGAGAGATGAGTCTAAAACTAGAGCACAAAGGTTCAAGGTGAGAGAGAACAGATGTAAAGGACACCTGAGGAGCAGCTTTTCCACACAGCGGGTGGTGAGTGAGGACAAGTAAGTGTAAGAGGTGGATACAATTGTAACATTTAAAAGAGATTTGGACGGTCCATGGACAGTAAAGGCTTAGAGGGACATGCGTCAAATGGAAGCAAATGGCACAGCTTAGGTAGTTAACTTGGTTAGCATGGCCAAATTGGGCTCAAGGGTCTGATTCGGTGCTTTATAACTTCATAACTCAATGAAAATCGAAAAAAGCTGAGTCCTGAAGGGTTCGCAATTCTGAAGAATTTTTCGGAAACAAGCAGAGAAAAAGCCAGGAAAATAAAAGTTACATTAAGGCAAAATTCTCCAATCTCACACTTCTGCTGGATGCTTCGCCTACTAGGAAATGTTGATGATGTAGATGGATGCATTGTAGGGAGATTTAAGTCGTTGGATAATGGAGAGTGATCGGTCTCCTGTATTTTCGGATAAATGAGGCTTCCTGCAAGAGTTGAGACCTTTAAATACTGAACCTTCATTACATTTTTGAATTTTTGTTTACTGTGACAAATCTTTGCAACAAGGCAATTATTTTTCATTATTCTGCCTGCAGTTTTTTTTCTCTCCACCAAAGACAAATACCGGGAACTGAGATGAACCATTGCATTTCACAGGTCTATGGAGGCTCTCATGATGACTGCTGTCCTGAATTAACCATTGATTTGGTATAGGATCAGTCCGCCTTCTTTGTCTGTTACTCGTTCTCTTCCTGCTTTGTACCACCCCTTTACTCGGCAACTTTGCGAATGTCTCCCCCGCCTCTCCCACAACTGCAGTTTTATGCATGTGCAGGTTTTTAAAACGTTTTTAGAGATACAGCGCGGAAACAAGCCCTTCAGCCCGCCGAGTCCACGCCGACCAGCGACCCCCGCACATTAACACTGTCCTACACACACTAGGGACAATTTACTCACACACCAAGCCAATTAACCTACAAACCTGTACGTCTTCGGAGTGCGAGAGGAAACCGAAGATCTCGGTGAAAACCCACGCGGTCACGGGGAAAACGTACAAACTCCGTAGTCGGGATCAAACCCGGGTCTGCGGCGCTGTAAGCGTTGTAAAGCAGCAACTCTACCGCTGCACCACCGTGGCCACTCAAACAGAAAATTCGTGAAAGATCTGAAGCACACGTGTAAATTATCCAGCAGTGAAGCCTACCTGTGTATAAAGATTTCAAATGAGACATAGAAACATAGAAAATAGGTGCAGGAGTAGGCCATTTGACCTTTCGAGACAATATGGTCATGGCTGATCATCCAAAATCAGTACCCCGTTCCTGCTTTTTCCCCATATCCCTTGATTCCGTTAGCCGTAAGAGCTAAATCTAACTCTCTCATCAAAACGTTCAATGAATTGGCCTCCACTGCTTTCTGTGGCAGAGAATTCCACAGATTCGCAACTCTCTGGGTAAAACAGTTTTACCTCATCTCAGACCTACTTGATAAAACAAGGGAACACTGGATATTCAGAGACAGCGTGGTTATTTATTGCATGCCCAATTGCTGTTTGGATTAAAACAGCAAAAACAACAAAATATGATTGAGAACACAGTCTGCTTTTCTGTTGCACAAATATGGTACACTTTTCCAGAAGGAAGCTTGAGGCAGTTATTGGATCTAACCAAGGAATTCCTTCCTAATTGGAAGCTGAGGGGTGTATTAATGAATCTTGCAATATTTGAAGCATTTTTAATTCACTTACATTCAACTTCTGTCATGCAAATGTTTATTAATGCGGCCGGAGGAATATGCAATATGCAGATTTTTTAATGTAGAATAAAAGCTGGAAGGCCTACAGTAGCATATGTACATGGCAATAACTGTGTAAAAGCGAGCAATGCTTGCAAGAGCAGCTCATAAACTCAACATTAATGCAGCACGTTTTGACAATAATATTTTAAAAGCAGTTCAAGTGTGATAGGAATAGAAACTCATGGAAGTATAATTGAAATAGCTTATTTTTAATATTTTTCCATATAGTAATAATTTTACTGATAATGGTGCTGTTTCGGAAATTAGTGGAAAAAATTACAATAAGAAAATATTCTAGAAATATGATGGCTTATTGCCAGTAAATCAAAAAGGTCTGAACTCAGTTTCAGGAAAGTGGAATTCACATTTCACTGGGATTTTGCTCAGGGGGATTTAAATTGTCCGTTGAATAAAATTGAGAATTAAAAAGCTGGTTGTGAAGTATTCAGAAAGTCATAAAAACTCACCGTGTTCACCAGTGACCTTCATGAAAGGTACGGTATCGCAGCGGTGAAGTTGTTGCCTTACAGCGATTACAGCGCTAGAGACTCAGGTTCGATCCTGACCTTGGGTGCTGTCTGTACGGAGTTTGTACATTGTACGGGTGCTCCAGTTTCACCCCACACGCCAAAGACATGCAGGTTTGAAGGCTAAATGGTTTCTGTAATTTGTCCCTAGTGGGTGTGCAGGATAGAGCTAGCACGTGGGGATCACTGGGCGGCGCGGACTCGTTGGGTCAAAGGGCCTGTTTCTGCGCTGTATCTCTAAAGTAAACTAAGAAAGGGAATCTGCAGTCATTGCTTAGTTTGGTTTATATGTGACTCCAGTCACACTGCAACATGGCTTGAATGTTAACTTGCCGGTCAAATGGCTTTGCAAACTTCCAGGTTGGAACTAAGCCTTTACAATAGTTCGCCACATGGATTGCAGATGTTCAAGGCAGTTTACAGAAGGACACATACAAGGAATTTGCCTTGGTGCTCCGCTCGCAAGTAACAACATGACATACAGTGACAATTAAGAATAACACATAAAACATTAAACATTAATAATAAAACGTTATCAATTAAGCATGTGAATGAAATAAAATACCAGAGCAAAAGGAGACTCCAGATTTTTGGATATTGAGTAGAGTTACTACTCGTGGAAAAAGCTGTTTTTATGTCTGGCTGTGGCAGCTTTGACAGTCCGGAGTCGCCTTCCACAGGGAAGTGCTTCAAACAGTTTGTGGCCAGGGTGAGAGGGGTCAGAGATTATCTTACCCGCTCACTTCCTGGCCCTTGCAGTGTAGAGTTTGTCAATCGGGGCAAGGTTGCAGCCAATAACCTTATCAGCTGATCGGATGATTCACTGCAGCCTCCGGATGTCGTGCTTGGTGGCTGAGCCAAACCAGACCATGATGGAGAAGGTGAGGACAGACTGTACGATGGCAGCATAAAATTGGACCATCATTGCCTGTGGCAGATTGTGTTTCCTCGGCTGCCACAGGAAGTACATCTGCCTCAGTGGAGGCTGGTTCTCTGGATGCTTTCAAGAAAGAGCTGGATAGGGCTCTTAAAGATAGCGAAGTCAGGGGATATGGGGAGAAGGCAGGAACGGGGTACTGATTGAGGATGATCAGCCATGATCACATTGTGTGGCGGTGCTGGCTCGAAGGGCCGAATGGCCTACTCTTGCACGTAATTTCTATTGTCTATTGTTGGGCCTTTTTGACTGTGGAGTCGATTGTGGCCTCCCATTTAAGGTCCTTGGAGATGCAAATAATTATAGCTATAAATAAATATAGCACTTGATGCAACTAATTCAGGAAAAAGAATAGCATAGAGGGTCACAGCTTCAGCCTCACGATTTTCTAAAATTTGGGGCTTCTGGCATGTTGCACAAAAGCCATCTCTCTTTGTAAAGGGGAAACAAAATAAGAGCGTGCTGCTGTTAGTGTAGGAAGGAATGGCAGGTGCTGCTTTCAACTGAAGATAGACACAAAAATCTGGAGTGACTCAGCAGAACAGGCAGCATCTCTGGGGGTAAGGAATACGTGACGTTTCGGGTCGAGACCCTACTTCAGACTGGTCAAGGGAGAGGGAGACGAGAGATGCTGTAGAGAGATAAAGAACAATGAATGGAAGATATGAAAAAAAGAAACGATGATAAAGGAAACAGGCCATTGTTAGCTGTTTGTTTAAGGAGGAATTGCAGATGCTGGAAAATCGAAGGTAGACAAAAGTGCTGGAGAAACTCAGCGGGTGAGGCAGCATCTATGGAGCGAAGGAAATAGGCACCGTTTTGGGCCAAAACCCTTCTTCAGACTGATGTGAGGGTGCGAAGTCAATGTTCATACCACTGGGGTGCAAACTGCCCAAGGGAAATATGAGGTGCTGCTCCTCCAATTTACGGTGGGACTCACTCTGGCCATGGAGGAGGCCCAGGACAGAAAGGTCCGATACGGAATGGGAGGGGGAGTTGAAGTGCTGAGCCACCGGGAGACCAGGTTGGTTATTGCGAACCGAGCGGAGGTGTTGGGCGAAACGATCGCCAAGCCTGCGCTTGGTCTCACCGATGTAGAGCAGCTGACATCTAGAGCAGCGGATTCAATAGATGAGGTTGGAGGAGGTGCAGCTAAACCTCTGTCGCACCTGGAAATGCGGTTTGTTAGGTGAAAACGAGAAGCTAGTACGACTTGGGTGGGGGAGGGATAGAGAGAGAGGGAATGCCAGGGCTACCTGAACTTAGAGAAATCAAAATTAATATATTTTTTAAAATGAATAAAAATTTAATTTTTTCCACAGATGCTGCTTCACCCGTTGAGTTTCTCCAATATTTTTGTCTACCTTCAAAATTAATATCACTGGACTGTAAGCTGCCCAAGTGACCTGCTGAGTTTTTCCAGCAGTTTTTTTTTGCTCTTAGTAAGTGGCTTAGCTCTATATCCTTACAGTTTCTTGACAATGATTAATCTCCAAGACTGTTTATTATACAGCTCAAATAGTGGACTTCTTCCAGTTTGTTCTGCAATTTAGAAAGCCATTGGGCAGGAAAATCATACTTCACTAGAATAACGTTTAGAGATACAGCATGGAAACAGGCCCTTCGGTCCACTGAGTCCGCGCCGACTAGCGATCCCCGCACATTAACACGATCACTAGGGACAATTTACACTTATACCAAGCCAATTAACTTACAGACCTGTACATCTTTGGAGTGTGGGAGGAAACCAAAGATCTCGGCGGAAACCACGCAGGTGACGGGGAGAACGTACAAGCTCTGTACAGACTGCAGCCATGGTCGGGATCGAACCTGGGTCTACGCCACCGCAAGCGCTGTAAGACAGTAACTCTACCACTGCGCCACCATGCCGCCCATATATACATGATGATTTTTACAACACACAGTCAAACTCTCATAAATTAGGTTGAACAATGCATATCTGCCACTTCATTCAGTTACAAATTCTTGTCGTCTTATGAAGAAAAGAACAATGGCCTACCTTTATATTCAGGATGGTTCCAATAGATGAGAAGATTCACCATTGCCAGTAATGGTTCGTTGTCTGTGACCAATGCAAAACGGATGGGACTTCTTGATTCCAAATACGTCAGAAAGCAAAACAATTGCAGATGTTGAAAATCTGAAATTAAACACATGACCTTTCATTGATCTAAAATGTTAATTCTGCATCTCTCTCAACTGCAGATGCGGTAAAACTATGAAAATGCTGGGAATGCCTAGCAGGTCAGGCTACATCCGTGGAGAGAGAAACAAGGTCACATGATTCACTATTTCATGTCTGGTATTCATTGGAATGCAGAAGGAAATTGCCATAGAGCCTCATTGTTATTTTGGGAGTAGTGCCATCATTGGTTCTGTCTTTTGATGTGTGTGTGTGTGTGTGTGTGTGTGCCAAGAGTCAAGAGTGTTTTACTGTTTTATGTCCCAGATAGAACAATGAAATTAGAACAATGTTCCCGATGTTGGGGGAGTCCAGAACCAGCAGCCACAATTTAATAATGTGTAAGCTATTTAAAACGGAGACGAGGAAACACTTTTGGAGGAATTCTCTGCCTCAGAGGGCAGTGGAGGCCAGTTCTCTGGATGCTTTCAAAACTTCCATGCTGCATCTCTAAACTAAATTAAAAACTAAACCTCATTATCATTGATTTGTTATTAATCAAAACTTATACCCTAATTCTTGATTCACTTATTTAATTTAATTTATCCTTCATACCCAACATATGCACAGGTTTTTCAGCAGTCGGATTAACTTGCAAAAAATGAAGTCACACAAGGCCCTGGCTTCATGCCTGGCTTGTCTTTAAATTGTAAACTGCTGCAATCTGACCCTTTACTTGGCAATTGTAACACTTGACTATTCTGAATTTACTTGACTATTCACTTGACTATTCTGAATGGAGTAGAATTAGGCCATTTGGCACATCAAGTCTATTTCAGCATTCAATCATGGCTAACCTATCCCTCCCTCCAAATCCCATTCTCCTGCCTTCTCGCCATAACCTCTGACACCTGTACTAATCAAGAATAGATCTATTTCTGCCTTAAAAATGTCTACTGACTTTGTTTTGTTTCTTTGACATGAACTTACGAACTTGTTCACTGGGTTCATACTGTATGAATATATATTTACAGGGTTATATGCACACTAGCAAAAACTATTAATGCAGATACGTTCATAAGTTCTAGGAGCAGAATTAGGCCATTCGACCCATCAAGTCTACTCTGCCATTCAATCATGGCTGATCTCTCTTTCTCTCCTCAACCCTATTCTCTTGCCTTCTCCCCACAACCCCTGACACCCATACTGATCAAGAATTTATCTATCTCTGCCTTAAAAATATCTACCGACTTGGCCTTCACAGCCTTCTATAGCAAAGAATTCCACAGATTCACCACGCTCTGACAAAATAAATCCCCTCATCTCCTTCCTAAAAGAACGTCCTATAATTCTGAGGCTGTGTCCTCTGATCCTAGACTCTCCCACTAGTGGAAACATCCTCTCCACATCCCTCTATCCATTACACTGTACATTTCAATGAGGTCCCCCCTCAATCTTCTAAATTAAAGGTATGTACAATCGTTCTGTGGTGAATCTCTGGAACTCTGTCTCTATCTCTACGGGATACTGAGTTGGATGATCAGCCATGATCATATTGAATGGCGGTGCAGGCTCGAAGGGCCGAATGGCCTACTCCTGCACCTAATTTCTATGTTTCTATCGTTCTGTGACTATGTACAACATCGACCATTAGTGATGGATGAGGGTCAATAGCATTTAATGGTTCCATCTCCACAGAAGTTACTCTTCTTGAAACTTTCTGAAAAATAAGCTGAGACAAATAGAGTAATTTGGACGTAATCTGCTTATCAGTCAGTTCTCAAATTTTGTCACTTAAACCTCTGTTAAATAACTCTCCAGAACTGCAATGTAATGAGGAATTCACCAAAGCCACATTATGGCAGGTTCACCATATATCTGGTCTTGTTTGCTATAATGCTAGCGTTTGGTTACCCCCAATGGTATCAGTTCCTTTAATTTCTTCAACCACAGAGTAAGGGGAATACCAAATGCTTTTTGATGAACAGTTCAATTGGTCAGTGTTATATGTTTTTCGTTCAATTTTACCTCAGAGAATATATTTTTTCCTCATGAATTAACTGATTGGACATGGCTTCATTCTCTGCATTTACGTGTACCTCTGTGATTTTATTGGCCCTGCAAACATTTATGCTCATGTTATTATACACATAAAGAACTCTAACTCTTTGTTGAAAAATCCCAGACTCCCAAAGTAAGAAGATGGAGTAGCTAATTTGTCTTCTTCTTCAGCTGCTGTTCCCATCAAAACTAATGATGCCACCAAAGTGTCTGAAGCTTTCCTGTCGTTTTGCTGCCTTTCCTTTCAAAAGTTACACATTCTGACTCATTTTGCTGTCTTATTTTTAGCAGGAGTTCCTCACTGAAACTGTTGGCAGCTTCCTTTATCCGAGTGCGCATAAATACACTCGAAAGTTTCTCTGCTGGTGACACCACATTTGCTTGCTCTTTTCTGAGAGATCGGTGAAATTCTTTGCCACAGAAGGCTGTGGAGGCCAAGTCAGTGGATATTTTTAAGGCACAGATAGGTTCTTGATTAGAGAGGGTGTCAGAGGTTATGGAGAGGGCAGGAGAATGGGGTTAGGAGGGTGAGGTAGATCAGCCATGATTGAATGACTTGATGGGCCTAATTCTACTCCTATTCCTTATGACCTTACGACTTTGGACTTTGTAACTTTTTCTTTGTAAATTTTTCATAGCAAAAGGATTTGAGTATAGGAGCAGGGAGGTTCTACTGCAGTTGTACAGGGTCTTGGTGAGACCACACCTGGAGTACTGCGTACAGTTTTGGTCTCCTAATATGAGGAAAGACATTCTTAGAGGGAGTACAGAGAAGGTTCACCAGACTGATTCCTGGGATGTCAGGACTTTCATATGAAGAAAGATTGTATAGACTCGGCTTGTACTTGCTAGAATTTAGAAGATTGAGGGGGGATCTTATAGAAACGTACAAAATGCTTAAGGAGTTGGACAGGCTAGATGCAGGAAGATTGTTCCCGATGTTGGGGAAGTCCAGAACAAGGGGTCACAGTTTAAGGATAAGGGGGAAGTCTTTTAGGACCGAGATGAGAAAAACATTTTTCACACAGAGAGTGGTGAATCTCTGGAATTCTCTGCCACAAAAGGTAGTTGGGGCCAGTTCATTGGCTATATTTAAGGGGGAGTTAGATGTGGCGCTTGTGGCTAAAGGGATCAGGGGGGTATGGAGAGAAGGCAGGTACAGGGTACTGAGTTGGATGATCAGCCAAGATCATATTGAATGGCGGTGCAGGCTCGAAGGGCCAAATGGCCTACTCCTGCACCTATTTTCTATGTTCTATGTTTCTATGTAAATGGCACCAAAATATGTGCATTTGTGAATGCGCAAAATAATTTCACTGTGCTCTGTGTAGGTGAGGATAAAATAACCATTGGGAAAAAAAAACACTGGAATGACTGTTTGTGCTAAACATAATCCATATCCCTGCATTATCTGCATATCCATGAAAGCTTCTTAGATGTCACTATTGTATCTGCTTCCACCATTGCCCCTGGCAGCCAGACACCCACCACTCTTTGTGTACAAAAATAATTGCCCGGCACATCGCCTGTAAATATTACCCCTCTCACGTTAAACCTATGCCGTCTAGTCTTTGACATTTCTACCATGGAGAAATTTCTACCATAGAGAAACGATCCTGACTGTCTATCCAAACTATGCCTGTCATTGCAGGCCACTTCTATCTGGTCCCCTCGGCCTGCAATGCTTCAGAGAAAACAATCCAAGTTTATCCAACCTCTCTTTATAGCTAATACCCTCTCATCAAGGCATTAAAGATCAGTCTGAAGAAGGGTCTTGACCTGAGATTCCTTCTCTCCAGAGATGCCCCCTGTCCCGTTGAGTTACTCCAGCATTTTGTGTGTATCTTCGGTTTAAACCAGCATCTGCAGCTCCTTCCTACACATAATTCTAGTAAACCTCTTCTGCATCCTCTCCAAAGCCTCCACATTGTTCTTGTATTGGAAAGACCAGGACTGTACACAATAGTCCAAACGTGAAAGACCTAATGTGTTAAGAAGGACTTCCAAACTCTTATACTAAGTGCTCTGGCCAATAAACAATAGGTGCAGGAGTAGGCCATTCGGCCCTTCGAGCCATTCAATGTGATCATGGCTGATCATCCCCAATCAGTACCCCGTTCCTGCCTTCTCCCCATATCCCCTTACTCCGCTATCTTTAAGAGCCCTATCCAGCTCTCTCTTGAAAGCATCCGGAGAACTGGCCTCCACCGCCCTCTGAGGCAGAGATGAAGGCAAGCATACCATGCACCTTCTTTACCACTCTGTCTACTTCTGTTGCAATGTTCAGGGTGCTGTAGATGTGGATCCCAATATCCCTCTGTACTTTTTTAAGCCCCTGTCCCACTTTCCCGAGTTACTCACGAATTCTCCCGAGTTTTCTCCTTGATTCAAACTCAGAGAATGTCCGTAGCGAGTCCGTAGGTATTTTGTAATATCGTAACGCCAGCCGTAGGTACTCGGGGCATCAGGTAAGTCGGGACATTTTTTCAGCATGTTGAAAAATGTCCACGACTAAAAAAAATAGCTCTGAGTACCTACGGCTGGCATCTCCGAGTTTGAATCAAGGGGAAAACTCGAGAGAATTCGTAACTTGGGAAAGTGCGACAGGGGCTTGAGATTCTCCCATTAACTACATACTTCCCCCTTACATTTGATTTCCAAAAGTGAGCACCCCGCACATGCTTGGATTAAAATCCCTCCCAGTTCTCCACCCACATCTGAAAATGATGAATATCTCGCCGTGTCTTTTAACAGCCTTCTTCACTGTTCCTAACTCCGTCAATTTCTATGGATTCTGCAAACTTACTAACCGACTGCATTCCCACAAAATTCATTTCTTATATAGCAGAAACCACATGAAGGCCATAGTCATACAGCACAGAAACAGGCCATTCTGCCCGACTTGTCCATGCCGACTAAATTGCTCATCTAACCTAATCCCATGTATTAGTGTTTGGCCCATGTCACCCAAAAGGTTTTTGTTTAATATTGCCCGGAACAATAACCACAACGGAGTAAGTAAGGTAACAGTAGTTTACTAATTTGCTTCAAACTTTATACATCACAGTAACTTACATAAGATGGCAGTAGCCTTTCAGACTGTCCCAGCAGAGTCCCACGCAAGTCCTACATCACCATCAACAGATTGGACGGCGTTTCCAATCTACCGTGCACCCGCGATATTCGCGGCCGGCAGGGATGCCGGTGAGGATGCGCGTATGAAGCAAGCGTGCATGAATAGGGGTTATCGTTCAGAAAGGTACAGTTTCTTATCCGTGTCCGAATCCAAATGTATTTTAAATACTATTATTGTAACTCTCTCAACTACTGTCATTCCATGTACCCAACACCCTCTGTGTGAAAAAAAAATCCCCTTTTAGATCGTTCTACTCTTAAACCATTGCCTTCTAGTTCTTGATTCCACAACCCTGAGAAAAAGACTATCCATCTATTCTCTTCATGATTTATACATCTCTATAAGATCTCCCTCAGCACCTGCACTAGAAGCAAGGAAGTTCTAACCTGCTGACCTCTACATACAGCTCAGGCCCTCGGGTTCATGTTCATAGGTGATAGGAGCAGAATTAGGCCATTCGGCCCATCGTCTACTCTGCTATTCAATCATGGATAATCTATCTCTCCCTCATAACCCTATTCTCCTGCCTTCTCCCCATAACCCCTGACACCCGTACGAATCCCTTCTGGCAATGTCTTTGTAAATTGTTAAACTGTGAAGGTCCTGCCCTGGTTTTGACTCACCACCTCATAATTATCTCAATTAAACTCCATTTGCCATTCCTTGGCCCACTTGCCCAGCTGTTAACGATCCAATTGTCTTCACTGTCTACAATCTTAGTATGGTCTGCAAACTTACTTATCGTGTCTTGTGCGTTCTCATCCATTGATGTAGGTGACAAACAGCAATGGGCTCTGTACTGATTTCTGAGGAACACCACTGCTCACAGGCTTTCATTCCATTCAACAATCTTCCACCACCCCCCTCTGCTTCCCACTGTGCAGCCAAGTTAAGGGCCTGTCCCACTTAGGAGATCTAAACAGCAACCTCTGGTGACCGTGACCTCATGGAAACCTTGGTTGGCTGGCAAGGTCACCAGAGGTTGCCTGTTTAGGTCTCCTAAGTGGGACAGTCCCTTTTGCTAACACACCCTGGATACCTTGCAATGTAACCATCATATGGAATCCTGATCAAAGACTTTGCTGAGGGCCATGTTGACAAAGTCTTCAACCCTGCTCTCATCAACCTTCTTGGTTATCTCTTCCAAACATTTACGACACATGATCTGCCACGTACAAACCATGCTGATTATTCCCACCACTGCCCTCATCTACTTTCTTGATTACTTTTTTTTAGTTTTAGTTATAGTTTTCGAGAAGCAGCACGGAAACAGGCCCTTCGGTCCACCGAGTCTGCACCAACTAGCGATCCCTGCACAATAACACAACCCTACACACACTAGGGGCAATTTACACTTACACAGAGGATACAAACGCAAGCCAACTAATCTACAAACCTGCACGCCTTTGGAGCGTGGGAGGAAATCGAATATCTCGGAGAAAACCCATGCGGTCACGGGAAGAATGTACATACCCCGTACAGACAAGCACCCGTAGTCGGGATCGAACCCGGGTCTCTGGCCCTGCAAGCACTGTAAGGCAGCAACTCTACCGCTGCGCCATCATGCCGCCCTGCTTCTTAAAAAAAATTGACAAGACAGGATCCCCCATGTAAAGATCCACACTGACTATCTCTAAACAATCTTTGTCTATCAAAATACATGTACATATTCTCCCTCAGAATCGCTCAGAATCCTCTCCAATAACCTTCCTACCCCAGATGTTAGGCTTACTGGTATTGTGTGCCGTTCTGGTCTCCTAATTTGAGGAAGGACATTCTTGCTATTGAGCGAGTGCAGCGTAGGTTCACCAGGCTATTTCCCAGGATGGCGGGACTGACATATGATGAAAGAGTGAATCGACTGGGCTTGTATTCACTGGAATTTAAAAGGATGAGAGGATATCTTATCGAAACAAAGGTCCCAGGGAAGCAACTTATCAACTATGATATTTGTGGCCTGCAAAATGGCGATTTAACCCACTTAATAGTAGAATGACCTACTCCTCTCATTTGCCTGACCTTACTGTACAGTAGCGTTTAGGGAATGATGCTCAATATCACACATCATGTTGACTCAAACGCAACGAGGAAGAATAAAGAAGCTTAAATTCTCTTTTCCTTAAAAGCTAGCAAGTCACTGGCCTTATTCGAACATTTTTTAATGCTGAAGTTGACGCACTACATATTTCCCATGAGGAAATGACAACATAAAACCAAAGCTAATAAGAATGGATTGACTGGGCTTATACTCACTGGGATTTAGAAGGATGAGAGGGAATCTTAAAGAAACATATAAAATTCTTAAGGGATTGGACAGGCTAGATGCAGGATAAATGTTTCCGATGTTGGGGGAGTCCAGAACCAGGGGTCACAGTTTAAGAATAAGGGGTAGGCCATTTAGGACTGAGATGAAGAAATACTTTTTCACCCAGAGAGTTGTGAGTCTGTGGAATTCTCTGCCACCGAAGGCAGTGGAGGCCAATTCACTGGATGTTTTCAAGAGAGAGTTAAATATAGCCCTTAGGGCCAACGGAGTCAAGGGACATGGGGAAAAAGCAGGAAATGGATACTGATGTGGGATGATCAGCCGTGATCATATTAAACGGCGGTGCTGGCTCGAAGGGCGGAATGGCCTACTCCTGCACCTATTTTCTATGTTTGCATCATCCATAAACACCAGGTTTTTCTTTGAAGTCCTTAAATTTGAGACACAAAGTTTGCCATCTTACAACCTACTGGCACCTTGTCCATGTCTAACAAGGATTCAAATATCTCAGCCAGGACTCCTGCAACTTCTTCTCATGCTTCCCACAGTGGCCTTGGATATTTCTGAACAGACCCTGAATATTTATCTACTCCATATGTCTTAAGATGTATGGTACCTCCTTGACTGTAATATGGACTGACCTCAATATTTATTTGGTTATATATTCATTTATAAATATACATAGTTTTGTTTTCTTGTTTATAACATTGTTTACAGAGTACTATGTTTACATATTATGTTGTGCTGCTGCAAGTAAGGATTTCATTGTTCTAATTGGGACGTGAGAATAACACACTCTTGACTCTTGACTTACGTCACTAATGTGTGGGATAGAACTAGTGTATGGGTGATCGACGGTCGGTGTGGACTCGGTGGGCCGAAGGGCCTGTTTCCACGCTGTATCTTTAAATTAAACAAAATTAAACAAAATTAAACAAAAAGATATCTCCGCCTCAACTGTCCCAAGTTCCCAAGTTTTCATGGGTTTCTCCACAGTAAATATTAATTGAGGATCCTGCCTATCTCTCGCTAATCCACACATGGATGACCATTTCTCAGGGATCCTGTTCACTCCCTAGTTACACGTTTTCTTTTAATATATGCTTTGGATTCTCCGCAATCTTATCTGCCAGAGCTGTCTCATGTGTCTGCTTGGCTCCCCTTCTTACCTAACTTCCTCAATCCCTTGCCCTCCTAAAGAGATCATAGGGTCATAAGGAAGAGCAGTAGAATTAGGCCATTCGGACCACCAAGTCTACTCCGCCATTCAATCATGGCTGATCTATCTCTCCCTCCTAACCCCATTCTCTTGCCTTCTCCCCATAACTTCTGACACCCTGTACTAATCAAGAATCTATCTATCTCTACCTTAAAAATATCCACTGACTTAGCCTCCAAAGCCTTCTGTGGCAAAGACTTCCACAGATTCACCACCCTCTGACTAAAGAAATATATGATCCCAGCTGCCTGTACCTGACCCATGCCTCCATTTTTTCCTGTCGAGAGCCTGAATTAAGTCTGAAGAAGGGTCTCGACCCAAAACGTCACCTATTTCTTCTCTCCATAGATGCTGCTTCACTTGTCTAGCCTCAATTACACTCATCATCCAGGGTTTCTTACTCCCACTTGCCTTGTCCTTCACTCCAGCAGGAACAATTAATCTCATAATAAATATCAAAGATGAAGTAAACACAAGTTTCCTCGATCCCAGTTCTGATGAAGTGTTCCATACCCTTGGGCGTGTGCGGCATGGTGGCAGCCTGACAGTGCTTACAGCGCCGGAAACCCATGTTCCATCCCGGCTACGTGCGCTGTCTGTACGGAGTTTGTACGTTCTCCCTGTGACCGCTTGGGTTTTCTCCAAGATCTTCGGTTTCCTCCCACACTCCAAAGACATACAAGGTTGCAGGTTAATTGGCTTGTTATAAATGTAAATTGTCCCTAGTGTGTGTAGAGTAGCGTTAAATTGCGGGGGTCGCTGGTCGGTGCGGACTCGGTGGGCCGATGGGCTTCTTTCCGAGCTGTATCTCTAAACTAAACTAAACTAAACTAAACTAAACTAAACTAATCTAAACTAAACTCGACAAGTGAACAGGTTCTTGTTCTACAGATCTCTAGAGCCTGCTGAGTATTTCCCACATTTTGTGTTTTTCTTTTGGATTTCCAGCATCTGCATTTTGGTTTATTTTCAAAGGAGCAGTGCCTTATTTAGAAAATCCAAGCTGAAACTATGTCTTCCACCTTTGAGGAAAGATTGTTCTGCCTGCTCACATATAATTACGTGCAAGTATGCCAACTATCTGATTAAAAACAATATGCCTGCATATGAAAATACACCGCACACTGTTACCCAATTACATATATAGATTTGGATTACACAAAGGACTGTTGCATATAACCTTGCAAATATATACAGTATAAACCCAGTGAATAAGTTCATAAGCTCATAAGTCAAAGAAGCAGAACCAAGTCAGTAGATATTTTTAAGGCAGAGATAGATAGATTCTTTTTTTTTTCACTTAAATTATTATTGATTTTTCAGAGATATATACGAAACAGTGCAACACCATCACCATAAATAAAACAAAATAAGAAAAACAGCAATCAAAATTTTAAGGTAGAGATAGATAGATTCTTGATTAGTACAGGTGTCAGAGGTTATGGGGAGAAGGCAGGAAAATGGGGTTAGGAGGGAGAGATAGATCAGCCATGATTGAATGGTCGAGTAGATTCGATGGGCCGAATGGTGTAATTCTACTTCTGGAGGAGGAGCCATCTTGGGGAACGGCTGCTAACCAGCAGCCGTCCATTTAATTCGCTTTTTTAAAAGTTTTTAGTTAGTCCTGTGTTTCGTCCGTTTGGAGAAATTGACTTTTTAATGTGGGGGGTAGGGGGCAATTTTATTTCTAGGTCCCTACCTGGTCAGTGAGGCAGCTTTTTCTCCGGGCCGCCCGTCAACCCGTCCTCGCGGCCTACCAGCGGGCTTGGAGCGCCATTTCCTGGCGGGGACCGCCCAGCACCTCGGCTTCGGTGGCGGCACAGCGCTGGAGCGCCATTGCGGAGCGGAGCGGGCGATGCCTTGCCTGGGTCGCCACGCTGGATCGACGCGCTGGAGCTCCGGTGAGCTGTGACCACCGTGTTCAACATCTCCGGGCTGCGCGTCTGCGGAGCGGAGCGGGCGGCGCCGATTTCAACATCGGTAGCCTGGGAGCTCCAAACCGGCGCGGTCTTGTCGGCTTCGGAAGCCGCGGTTTCCAACTAGAAAGCAGCCGTTCCAGGTGGCCCAGCCGCTGTGAGGACTCTCCCGACGCCAGCGCAAGAACACCCGGTCAGAACGGCCAGGAACATCGGGCCTCCGTGGAGGCAATAGCGGTGGCCTCAATAGGCCTGACTTTGGGTGAACTTGGGGTTGGGGACTGGACATTGTGCCTCCCCCCACAGTGGTATCCATTGTGGGGGGATGATTTTTTATCTGTACGTAATCCTGTTAGTCTTTGTCCAAGATGGCTGCTGTGAAGAGAGAGTGGACGCTGGCGCGCTTTAGCTGCCGCTGCTCTCTCTTCACATTGTGTTTTTGATTTTCGGTTTTTGGACTGAATTCTGTTTTTAATTTGTGTTTCTGTGATGTCTTTATTATTTATTTTATTCTGATTATATGTTTTTTATTCCTGTCAATCTTTGTAAGTTGTCCTTGAGATGTCTGAAAGGCGCCCAACAAATAAAATGTATTATTATTATTATTTACCTCTGTCACTTATGACCTTATGACCTAATGATGCCTTTCGGCACATTGAGTCTATTCACCATCCAATCATGGCAGATCTATCTTTCCCTCTCAACCTCTTTCTCCTGCCGTCTCCCCATAACCCCTCAACTCCCTCACCAATCAAAAATCTGTCAATCTCTGCCGTAAAATAACCATTGACCTGGCCTTCACAGCCGTCTGTTTCAATGAATTTCATCGATTCACCACCCTCTGATAAAATAAACTTCTCTCCTTTCTAAATGTGTGTCCTTTTATTCTGAGGCTGTGCCCTCTAGTGCAATATTCTTCCACTAGTAGAAATATCCTCCGCACAAACACTCCATCTAGGCCTTCTACTATTTGGTAAGTTTCAATGAGGCCCCCCTCCCCCCATCCTGCTAAACTCCAGCGAGTCGAGGCCCAGTGCCGTCAAATGCTCATTGTATGTTAACCCAATTATCCCTGGGATAATTCTCGTAAACCGCCTCTGGACCCTCTCTTACGCCAACACATCCCTCCTCAGATATGGGGTCTAAAACTGCTCACAATACTCCACATGCGGCCTGACCAGTGCCTCATAAAGCCTCAGCATTACATCCCTGTTTTCTATATTCTAGTCTTCCAGAAATAACTGCTAACGCTTGCATTTGCCTTCCTTACTACCTATGCAACTTGCAAATTAACCTTTTGGGAATCCTGCACTAGCACTTCCAAGTCCCTTGGCACCTCCGATTTCTGAGTCTCTTGGGAAATCAGAAGAGCAAAGTTTGGACTCCCCAAATTAGTCACAGGGAAACTCAACCATTATGAATTTCTCAACAGATTTATTTGAAGATTGAGGCCCAACGCATATTGGAGGAACAGCACCTCAGCTTTTGCTTGGGCAGCTTACAACCCAATGGTATGAATGTTGATTTCTCTAACTTCAAGTAACCCTTGCTTTCCCCCTCATTCCGTCCCTCCCCCATCCTAGTTCTCCAACTAGTTCTACTGTCCTCCTGATTAAATATTACTGATTGTATTGGATTGGATTGGATTCAATTTATTGTCATTGTCTCATAAGAGACAACAAAATGGATTTTCCTTACAGAATGGATTTTCCTTTTATAAAAAATATAAAAAAGCACAAACACAGAAGTCCACGACAACACAACCCCACAGCGGCACTAAAGTTAGGGAAGGAACCAAAGTCCAGCCAGCTTCCCCGCCGATCTTCCCAGATGTTCACCCGCGGTCGGGGCCTTCCGAGCACCCCGCAGTCGCCACCATGGGCGGCCCGATTGTATGCCTTGTTGTCACTTACCCCTCAGCCCACAATGAGCCATTCAACATTTCCTTATCATCATCTGCTTTGTTTTCACACCTTACCCTTCTACATCTTGAATAGAGAATTAGTTGGCAGACAGGATATGGATAAAGAGTTGGTTGGCAGACAGGTAACATAGAAGCATAGAAACATAGAAAATAGGTGCAGGAGTAGGCCATTCGGCCCGTCGAGCCTGCACCGCCATTCAATATGATCATGGCTGATCATCCAACTCAGTATCCCGTACCTGCCTTCTCTCCATATCCCCTGATCCCCTTAGCCACAAGGGCCACATCTAACTCCCTCTTAAATATAGCCAATGAACTGGCCTCAACTACCTTCTGTGGCAGAGAATTCCAGAGATTCGCCACTCTCTGTGTGAAAATGTTTTTTCTCATCTCAGTCCTAAAAGACTTCCCCCTTATCCTTAAACTGTGACCCCTTGTTCTGGACTTCCAGAAATAACTGCTAACGTTGCATTTGCCTTCCTTACTACCTATGCAACTTGCAAATTAACCTTTTGGGAATCCTGCACTAGCACTTCCAAGTCCCTTGTCACCTCGCATTTCTGAATCTCTTGGGAAATCAGAAGAGCAAAGTTTGGAATCCCCAAATCAGTCACAGGGAAATTCAGGTAACAAGGAGTAGGAAAAAAATGGTCCATGTCAGAATGGCAGACAGCGGAGTGCCGCAAGGCTCGGTACTGGGGCCGCAACTATTTACAATATACATTAATGATTTAGACGATGGGATTAAAAGTAACACCAGCAAATTTGCAGATGACACAAAGCTGGGTGGCAGTGTGAACTGCGAAGAGGATGCTAGGAAGTTGCAGGGTGACTTGGACAGGTTGAGTGAGTGGGCAGATGCATGGCAGATGCAGTATAATGTAGATAAATGTGAGGTTACCCACATGGGCGGCAAGAACAAGGAGGCAGATTATTATCTCAATGGTGTCAGATTAGGAAAAAGGGAAGTGCAACGAGACCTGGGTGTCCTTGTACACCAGCCAATGAAAGTAGACATGCAGGTACAGCAGGCAACAAAGAAAGCTAATGACATGTTGGCCTTCATAACGAGAGGATTTCAGTATAGGAGGTAAGAGGCCCTTCTGCAGTTGTACAGGCCCCTGGTGAGACCACATCTGGAGTATTGTGTGCAGTTTTGGTCCTCTAATTTGAGGAAGGATATCCTTGCTATTGAGGATTATATATTCATGAGGTTAAACTCCGGGATGGCGGTCCTGTAATGTGAGGACAGATTGGAAAGAATGGGCTTGTATTCACTGGAATTTAGAAGGAATAGAGGGGATCTTATAGAAACATATAAAATTATAAAAGGACAGGACAAGGTAAATGCAGGAAAAATGTTCCCAATGTTGGGGGAAAGGGGAGGCCGTTTAAAACTGAGATGGGAAAAAACATTTTCGCCCAGAGAATTGTGGATTTGCGGAATTCTCTGCCACAGAAGGCAGTAGAGACCAATTCACTGGATGAATTTAAAAGAGAGTTAGATAGAGCTCTGGGGGCTGGCAAAATCAAGGGATATGGGGAGAAGGCAGTCACGGGGTACTGATTGTGGATAGAAACATAGAAACATAGAAATTAGGTGCAGGAGTAGGCCATTCGGCCCTTCGAGCCTGCACCGCCATTCAATAGGATCATGGCTGATCATCCAACTCAGTATCCCGTACCTGCCTTCTCTCCATACCCCCTGATCCCCTTAGCCACAAGGGCCACATCTAACTCCCTCTTAAATATAGCCAATGAACTGGCCTCAACTACCCTCTGTGGCAGAGAGTTCCAGAGATTCACCACTCTCTGTGTGAAAAAAGTGCTTCTCATCTCGGTTTTAAAGGATTTCCCCCTTATCCTTAAGCTGTGACCCCTTGTCCTGGATGATCAGCCATGATCACAATGAATGGCGGTGCTGGCTCGAAGGGCCAAATGGCCTCCTCCTGTACCTATTTTCTATGTTTTCTATGTTTTCTATCTCTGGGCTACCTCTCCTCTGAGTCTGAAGAAGGGTCTCGACCCGAAACGTCACTCATTTCTTCTGTCTGCCTGTCCCGCTGAGTTACCCCAGCACTTTGTGTCCGTTTTACTTGAAGATAGTTGGGAAAATCAGTGGATTTCTACATGCTATATTTCGAGCTGATGAAAAGGCAGTTAGATGAAGAACCGGAGACTGAAAAGGGCTGAAGTGATTTAAACTATTTTCTACAGGAAAGTAAATACTGAGATATGAATCAAAATTATTAAGGGATTTAACAGGATAGAGGTAGAGAAAATGTTTACACTGATGACAGATACAAAATGCTGGAGTAACTCAGCGGGACAGGCAGCATCTCTGAATAGAAGGAATTGGTGACATTTCCAGTGGAGGCTCCTCTTTAGACTCGATCCGAATCATCACTCATTCCTTCTCTCTAGAGATGCTGCATGTTTCGCTGAGTTACTCCAGCATTTTGTGTCTTATCTTCAGTGTAAACCAGCATCTGCAGTTCCTTCCGAAATTGATGGTTTCAGAGAGTCTGAAGAAAGGTCTCGACCCGAAATGTCACCCATTCCTTCTCTCCAGAGATGCTGCCTGCCCCGCTGAGTTACTCCAACTTTTTGCGTGTATCTTCACTAACAAAGCCAATATGAAACTCAGAGCAGAAGCGTCTTCAACTCAACACTGTAGGATTTCATAACGTCTGAAGTTCATGTGATGAATCACATAAATAGATTTAAGCAGGAGAGAGTTAAATATATGAAGAGAGAAAATATGAATATGTTTGTAGGATCGGCAGTGTATAAAATCCAGTATAGATCTGTCGAGCCAGTATTAATATTCAACACTCTGTGTTATAAATGTTTGTAGACATTAGAAACGGGAATACCAGTAATTTGGGGAGGTCAAGAGAGCTTATCTTGGGATAACGGTATTATTAAATGGCACTTG
The DNA here is from genome assembly GCF_028641065.1 of Leucoraja erinaceus. Taxonomy (NCBI): domain Eukaryota; kingdom Metazoa; phylum Chordata; class Chondrichthyes; order Rajiformes; family Rajidae; genus Leucoraja; species Leucoraja erinaceus. The sequence continues at coordinate 126,292,567 of NC_073378.1, read as the reverse complement.
TGAAAATATTCCATACCGTCTTGCGTAGAAATTCCAAAAGCTCTTGAAGCTATACAATTCATCAATACATTAAAACAAGCTGCCAGCTAGTATCTGTTGCTTAACATATTCATTTTCCCTACCCTTGAACTCCGCTCCATGCGGTGTCAGAAGACGCCAGCTAGTATCGAGCATTTAACATACCCACCGTTATTTCCATTATATCTGAAATACACACAGACTTTCGCCACCTCCAACGTGACCCCACCACTGGCCACATCTTCCCATCTCCCCCCATGTCTGCCTTCTGCAAAGACCGCTCCCTCCGTAACTCCCTTGTCAATTTTTCCCTTCCCTCTCGTACCACACCCTCCCCGGGCACTTTCCCTTGCAACCGCAAGAGATGCAACGCTTGTCCCTTTACCTCCCCTCTCGACTCCGTTCAAGGATCCAAGCAGTCGTTCCAGGTGCGACAGAGGTTCACCTGCATCTCCTCCAACCTCATCTACTACATCCACTGCTCTAGATGTCAGCTGATCTACATCGGTGAGACCAAGCGCAGGTTGGGCGATCGTTTCGCCAAACACCTCCGCTCGGTTCGCAATAACCAACCTGACCTCCCGGTGGCTCAGCACTTCAACTCCCCCTCCCACTCCGTATCCGACCTCTCTATCCTGGGTCTCCTCCATGGCCAGAGCGAGCAACACCGGAAATTGGAGGAACAGCGCCTCATATTCCGCTTGGGGGGTCTGCATCCTGGGGGCATGAACATCGAATTCTCCCAATTTTGTTAGCCCTTGCTGTCTCCTCCCCTTCCTCAGCCCTCGGGTTCCTCCTCCTCCTTTTCCCTTTCTTCTCCCCGTCACCCCCCCATCAGTCTGAGGAAGGGTTTCGGCCCGAAACGTTGCCTATTTCCTTCGCTCCATAGATTCTGCTGCACCCGCTGAATTTCTCCAGCATTTTTATGTACCTTGCCATTAACACATTTGTTGTCACTAACGTTGAACTCCGCTGCGTGCAAAATTCAAAGGATGCCTGCCAGTATCAGTTGTCAACAAATTAATTGTCCTTACCTTGACACATGTGGCACTAAGAAGCCGGCAGCCGATATTTGTTAGTAACGCATTTATTGTCATTATCTTTTAATCCCATTTCATTGCTTCTCAAACTGCAGAGCATCCTGGACCATACAGCTCACCCCCTCCATGACACACTGGTCAACCTGAGGAGCACCTTCAGCAACAGACTGGTTCCACCGAGATGCAGCCCAGAACGCCACAGGATATCCTTCTCAGGTGTTATCATATTAAGCATCCTTACCTTTGTAATCTAGTGCGTGCGGAACCAAGAAGTTGCACCTTTTATATAATGTAAGGGTAAAGTATAGATCCTGTAATTAACACCCCAATCTACCTCACCTTTGTACTGCTTCAGTTGTCATCTTTCTGGTGTATAAATGTCCTGCTGTACCGACTGAAGTTTGGAGTGGTGATCACAGCCTTTGACTGAGACACTTCTCCCCTTGTGCAAGTAAAACTCACTGCTGATGATTAATCATAATGAGTCCTTGAGTCTTATCAAAAGGCCGACTTCGTCGCAAGCAGACCGACATCGAAGGAGGACCTGCCCGTTTAAAATATTTCTGCTCGCCCCGTGGGCTGGGAATGGGAAGGGAGGTGGAGAGAGGAGTTAGATTTAGCTCTTAGGGCTAACGGAATCAGAGGACATGGGGAGAAAGCAGGAACAAGGTACTGATTTTGGATGTTCAGCCATGATCAAATTGAATGGCGTTGCCGCCTCGAAGGGCTGAACGGCCTACTCCTGCGCCTATTTTCTATGTTTCTATGGTTTCTAGGAGGTGGAGCGAGATGGTGATGGAAGCAGACACCACATAAGGGGCCCGGTGAAAAGAACCACGTGGGGGGGTCATATCTTCCGCGCCCTTGAGGTTGGCTGTGGGAGGCCCCCCCCTTGGGAACAAAGGCTGAAGAGGCCCAGGGATGGAGAGACATCAGATTGTGAGACAACCGGAATGGAGGAGACGACTGCAACGGGCCTTTGTTACCTGTTGCAGCTGGGGCTGTGACATGTCGCCATAATGGCACCTCTTGCACATGGACTCAGTGCGCTGTTCTGTACTGACTGAGTGGGGCATTTGTATTTATGTCCTGGCATTGTTTTGCTGAGCTGAATGCAGAAAAATGTATTTCATTGTAGCTGGCTTACATGACAATAAAGAAACCATTGAATTATTGAACCATTGAGATTACAGACACAAAATGAAACAGAACTATTTGTAGCTGAACAGGTTAAATTCACGTTACTGTTTACAGTTTAAATGACATACACACAATTGTTAGGTGTTCAACTAACTGGCCTAAAGATATTCATTGGCTTTCCTCTTTTGAAAAGTACATATTATAAAAAAAATGTCATTTATTAAAGGTTATAGACAGTAAATGAATTTCTGATGTATAAAGCCCCAGGCAGCATGCATGTAGAATTAATATGAGTTCTGCTATCCTCAGTAATCCAAGAGGTTTCAATCTATCATTCTTTATTGGTATTTCATTTAAGTTGGAGTAGGCTTGATGAGTTTTACATAGGGTCGATTAACTTGAGAACTGCTCTGCACCATGTTTCTGTGCCTTTCCTTCCGATTTCCACATTTTCCCCGAACATTACTGTTGACTATTTTCAGGATCAATGGAAAATTATTCAGTTTCAGTTTAGTTTATTGTCATGTGTACCGAGGTACAGTGAAAAGCTTTTGTTGCGTGCTAACCAGTCAGCAGAAAGACAACACATGATTACAATCGAGCCATTCACAGTGTATGGATACATGGAAACGGAATAACGGTTGTTCAGTGCAAGGTAAAGCCAGCAAAGTCCGATCAAGGATAGTCCAAGTGTTTAAGAAGAAACTGCAGATGCTGGAAACATCAAAGGTAGACAAAAATGCTGGAGAAACTCAGCGGGTGAGGCAGCATCTATGGAGCGAAGGAATGGGTGACGCTCGGGTCGAGACCATTCTTCAGACTGATGTGGGGGTGGGGACACGGGAATAAGAAAGGAGGAGGCTGAGGCAGTGGGCTGAGGGAGAGCTGGGAAGGGGAGAGGAAGGAGGGAGAAAGAAGGATAGTCCGAGGGTCACCAAAGAGGTAGATAGTAGTTCAGCACTTCCAAGTCCCATTGGATTAAGTTTTTGTTGACCCGGGTTCGATCCTGACTAGGGGTGCTGTCTGTACGGAGTTTGTACGTTCTCCCCGTGACCTGCGTGGGCTTTCTCCGAGATCTTCGGTTTCATCCCCCACTTCAAACACGTTCAGGTTTGTAGGTTAATTGGCTTGGTGTAGATGTAAATTGTTCCTAGAGTGTGTAGGATAGTGTTAATGTGCGGGGATCGCTGGTCTGTTTGGACTCGGCGGGCCGAAGGGCCTGTTTCTCCGCTGTATCTCTAAACTAAATCGAAACTATCTAAATAAATAGATTTTGTTACTGCCCGATTTCATTATGAAATAGTCCTCAATGAAAACAAAGCGTGTGAATCAAAATCTGAAATTCTCAAAATTGGATACTAATATATCAGCTGGTTTACACCAAAGATAGACACAAAAGGCTGGAGTAATTCAACGGGACAGGCAGCATCTCTGGAGAGAAGGAATGGGTGAAGTTTTGGGTGGAGACCCTTCTTCATATGCAGTAATGGAATCAGCAAAGCTTGCATTTACATAGTTTCCTTAATTTGGTAATACATGTCACCGGGCACCATCTATAAGCGCAATCAGATGCCAATGGCCACTGGGTGATTATTTGATTGATTATAAATTTAGGCAGGTACAGAGGCATGGCCAGGAGAGTTGTTGTCTCATAGCTTCACAGACCCAAGTTCAGTCCAGTCTGAGGGATTTGCACATTCTCTAAGTGACTGCGTGGATTTCCTTCAGATGCTCTGAATTCCTATCACATGAGTTGGTCGGTCAAGTAGCCACTGTCAATTGTCTCCAATGAATAATAATAATAATAATAATAATAATAATAATAATAATAATAATAATAATACCAGGCTTAAAGAACCAGGCTTCGGGTTCTTCAGTCCATAGAGTTGGGAGCTTCAGCGCAACAGCGCTATTATTCATCAACGCGTGATAACGAAGTATACCAGTGTAGTGGCCTGCAAGGTCAGGAAAAGACCGGACCCAGGCGGATCCCAAGAAGCTTTTTATTAACTAATAAAATTTAGATTTTAGATTTAGATACCCGAGAACATGGAACACAGTCCCTCAATCGTCGGTGATCCAAGGAGTCAAAACAGGGACCGCCACAATAAGTGGTGGGACAACGGGTCCCACTTAGTCTAGTGTAAAATTTGATTTAGATGTAGACCCCGATTCGAGGGAAACAGTAAAACGGTATGGGTGCAGATGGTGGGGGGCAAACAGTCCATGGGGGGGGGGGCACTCAGCAGGGCCAGTTCACACAGAGAGTGGGGAATCTCTGGAACTCTCTGCCGCAGAGGGTAGTCGAGGCCAGTTCATTGGCTATATTTAAGCGGGAGTTAGATGTGGCCCTTGTGGCTAAGGGGATCAGGGGGTATGGAGAGAAGGCAGGTACGGGATACTGAGTTGGATGATCAGCCATGATCATATTGAATGGCGGTGCAGGCTCGAAGGGCCGAATGGCCTACTCCTGCACCTAATTTCTGTTTCTATGTTTCAGTGCAGCTGTAGCTCTGGGAATGAAGCTGTTCCTGAGTCTGGAGGTGCGGTACTTGATAGAATTATGTGTCAGGGGGAGGTAATGGAGAATATGTGGGAATAAGATGAGATCAGTGCAGCGGGTACTTGATGGGCAGTGTGGACTTATTGGGCAGAAGGATCTGTTTGCATGCAGTATGATACTAAGAATCTCTGTGGCTCAAAATGAAAATGAACTTGGAGGTCATTATATGTAGGAAGGAACTGCAGATGCTGATTTAAACCGATGATAGACACAAACAGCTGGAGTAATTCAGCCGGACAGACAACATTTCTGGAGGGAAGGAATGGGCGCCGTTTCGGCTCGAGACCCTTTTCCAGTCTGAAGAAGAGTCGCGACTCAAAACGTCACCCATTCCTTCTCTCCAGAGATGCTTCTGACCCGCTGAGTTATTCCAGCTTTTTGCGTCTATTGTTGGAGATTATTATGCTGTTTTATACGATAACATTTTGGGGTTTAGGCCAGATTAATTGTTACAATCTAATTTTGTAGCCCAGAATTTGAGTTGCAATGTGTCCACGGCTGGTTTGGAATATGTAGAAGGGAACTGCAGTTGCTGGTTTACACCAAAGATAATCACAAAATGCTGAAGTAACTCAGTGGGACAGGCAGCATCTCTGGATAAAAGGAATGGGTGACATTTTGGCTGGAGACCCTTCTTCCGACTGAGACTCAGTCTCAACCTGAAATGTCATCCATTCCTTTCCTCCAGCAATGCTGCCTGTTCCACTGAGGTACTCCAGCATTTTTCATCTATTTTCTTGTTTGGAATATGCCACTCCTGAATTATGCAAGGATGAATCTAGCTGCTGTTAAGAGAAGGATTTCACACCAGATAGATTCACCCTTGCATATTTGATACGATTTCTGCAGCAAATAGTGTAATTCATCATGAACCATTCTCTCAGAGCATTGTTGGGATAATCAGTCCCCAGGACATCTATCATTGATTGGCGCTGCTTCAGACATGTTTTCATCATGGTGAAGATAGACACAAAAAGCTGGAGTAACTCAACGGGTCAGGCAGCATCTGTGGAGAAAAGGAATAGGTTAAGACCCTTCGTCAGACATAATGTTACTTGGAGTGGAATCCAACTCATTGAGTCTCATTAAAATGACCTCCTCCTACTCAGGCATTTCTGCCCATCCTTCAGCACTGTGTACCAAATCACCCCACACGCTCCAAACCCATCATTAATTCACCTCGCCCCGAATCCCTGATTCCCCATTCCTTAACCTCTTTGAACTCTACAACACTACAACCTCAAATAAGCTCTGAACTACATAGACAACTATCATTATTATTGCACTATTATTGTTTGTGTTTTGTGCGTGTACGTATGAGTGTGTGTATATATATATATGTATATGATCTATATATATGTATATCTGTGTCTGAGTATATATGCACACACTGACATTTTGTTTAGTTTAGGTTAGAGATACTGTGCGGAAACAGGCCTTTCGACCCACCGAGTCCGCACCAACCAGCGATCCCCGCACACTTACACTATCCTACAAACACGAGGGACTATTTATACATACACCATGCCAATTAATCTACATACCTGCACGTCTTTCGAGTGTGGGAGGAAACCGAAGATCTGGGGAGGACATACAAACTCCGTACAGACAGCAGCCGTAGTCAGGATCGAACCCGGGTCTCCGGTGATGCAAGGCAGCAACTCTACCGCTGTGCCACCGTTTCTTTACTCTCTCTCGTTTATTATCTTGACTCTCTTGACTCTTGAACTCCACAATGCCTCATCCCCACACTTTCTGAGTAATGCCACAATCTACACCTTTTTTAGAATCTTTCTAAATTATTATTATTTTTATTTAAATAAATTATTATTATTTAAATAATTTATTTTTATTTGAATAAGTTATTATTATTTTAGAAAAAATAATAATAATAAATTTTAAAAACATTTAAAAATTGAAATGTCCTTATTTTCTCTACAGCCACAAAATGCACCTGTGTTTAATTTAACTTTTTGAGATTTAAAGCATTGAGAATTGTCAGTGTTTGTGATTATTATTATCTTTGATTGATGTATATCATCGTTCCCATTGGATTACAATCTTTGTTAATGCATCAATGTTACATTTCCCAGTGCAGGAGGGAACTGCAGATGCTGCTTTACACCGAAGAATTGTTTTGTAACACCAAGTGCGAAGAAATTATTTCTGCTGACAAGTTCATAAGTAACTACAGATCATAATTTTACCATAATTGGCAAAAGATTGAAAGAGGATTTATAGTTAGAATGGCCTTTGCACAGGAGATTCCTTAGCTCTTGAAGGAATCATGTGAAAGGGATCTCTTTAAAGGTTCTTGAGTACTGTAACATAAGAAAGAGCAGCAACAAAAGGCCAAATTACCCCTTGAACAACTTCTGGCATTTAAAAATATCATGGTGATCTCATAAGTTCATAAGTGATAGCAGAAGAATTAGGCCATTCAGCCCATCAAGTCAACTCCACCATTCAATCATGGCTGATCTATATCTCCCTCTCAACCGCACTCTCCTGATCTGATGTGTCGGAAGGAACTGCAGATGCCGGTTTACCCTGAAGATAGACACAAAATGCTGGAGTAACTCAGTGGGACAGGCAGCATCTCTGGATAGAAGGAATGAGTGACGTTTCGGGTCGGGACCCTTCTTCAGACGCTTCTGATTCTGAAATTCTTCAAATTTCCCAGTGATTTCACAAACGTGTCACAGATTGGAACATGACCTGTCACTCACTGAAAAGAGAGCATGGCCACTTGCGGGTTGATGTCAGGTTTGGAGCGCGCCTGTATGTTCCTGCGTCCCTTCCTTTGGCCTTGGGATCTTTAAATGAAGATCCAAACTACTGTGCTGGAAGCAGCTTTGTATCGGCATGTGTGCAGTGAACCAGTGCTTGTGGAGCAGGCCATTGTGGAGTAAATAAGGTTGTCACAGTGGAGTCCTCACACTGACTTAGCAGCTGTAAATGATTATCCTCTTTATGTAGAGGGCGATTCCTTACACAGAGGGTGATCAACAGCTGGGATGGGCTGCTTTTCTAAGGAAGAACATGATCAGAACATTAAAGTTATGTAAGTAACAGTGTAAGAGTAATGATGGACTACATTTCCTTGAATATGGTCCCTCTTTATCCTTAGAAAATGTTCTTTGCTAGAAATGTTTGACGATCGATGAGCTTATCTTTTTTAATGTAAAGGGGCGTAAAATATAGAAGGTGCATTTTACTTGGTGGCTTGGTTGTGGGGATTAAGTGGGCACCTCTTTTCACACTTTATATATACTTTTATCCAGAATTATTGAAATAGAAACTGAAATCTGCGTGCGATGGCAGAAAATAAAGAATTATTAAGGGTTTCAAGTTAAAAGCAATTTCCTTTTAGGCCCCACATATAATTATATACAGTATTGCTGAAAGATATGAAAACATCACATCATCTTCCATCCCACTGTAATGATAATGCATCATTCCTCACTCCTAGGCTAATTTCAAATTATTTTATTTGTTCAAAGGTAATGTGTATGAAATTCGTAATAAAAGGATATTTGCACTGGAGATGAGAAATCTAACAATGCTGTTTCACAGCATTATAAAGTAATGATCATTTCAACTGCAAGAAAATATAGCAATGCTCTTAGGCAGCTACCCTGTGAATATGAGCTCAAAAATGGCAAGGAATAAAATCCATCAAACATTAATAATGTATTTCTCAGCAGGCAGTCCACTGCTTCCTGATTTAACCATCCAGAAGTAATGTGGATTCAGCAGCCAAATGTCATCTTAGCTTTTCTTTCAGTACAATTGCAGATACAATTTATTGCACTGAATTCAGAAAACACACAGCTTTTTACGCACAAGAGTGCAGAATAAAAGAGGCGCAGTCTTGAGAAAAAATTACGAGCCCCTCACGAATCTCCGCTGACCGATAGCAAAGTATTGCCTGTGCGTAAGAGAAATAAGGGGCTCGCTCACAGAATGTACAATGACTGGCTGTAGGTGATGTGACATATCGTTTTTATTTTGTGGTATTAAACCGACATATTGGGCACGATCAAACAGCGATAGCCAGAATAGCAAATCCCATGCAAATCTTGTACATGCTGTCTGCAGAATCCTCTTGATCGCAGAAATGGAAGGAATCATTGCTTGCGTCTTTCAGCAGTACACATCTCCAGCTTAAACCTTTGAGGTATGAACGCCACAAGTTACACTGGAAAATGATTGCATTTGTTGGCGGCAGATAGCACCACAGTCGTTCAAAACCGAGACTGTTCAACAGCACCCCATTCCATTACGACAAAGTGCAATCCGCAGATATTGACAACTAGCCTCGTGTGACTCCTGGGAAAGTGGATTCTTTGATCGATCCAGCCGCCAGTAATGTAAAGCTGATTGTGTTGTTTATTAACTAACGTAATCAGCGAGTTACTAAATTAACAGGGCCCCAGCTGTGGCCAGGAATGCTCTTGCTTCATTATCAGATCCAGACTTGGACACGGGATCTAGGCTGACACTTCGGTGCAGTGTTTACAACTGCTTCAAGGTTTGGGGGGCGGGGGGGGGGTGCCTTATTTTGTTTGCAGTATTAGTCATGCAATCCCAATCACAATAGATATTTCTCCACTCCACCAGCATTTCTAAGACCAGTGATCTGGTCATTAGACCCTTACTTTCAGTGGGCACTTCATTCAGTAAAGCCCTGCACTATGACGGACCACCAGGAGATGTGGGGGCGTGCATTATGGTCGATTGTCCCTTATAATCGAGCGAGGGGATAGACTTTAACCCTAGGCCTGGAGGGAAAGAGCGCAGCGTTGAGGGGTGTGGTATGTGGGGGGTTAAACGTGTGGACATTCACAGGCTGAGAGTCGTAAAGCCCTTTATGCTGCATGATCTCTCCACTCCTGCTAACTAGTTTAGAGATACAGCGCAGAAAAACAGGCCCTTCGGCCTAACGAGTCCGTACCGACCAGCGGTCCATGTAAATTACCGCTATCCCGCACACACCAGGGATAATTTTTACATTGAGACCAAGCCAATTAACCTACATACCTGTACGTCTTTGGAGTATAGGAGAAAACCGGTGCTCCTGGAGAAAACCCACGCAGGTCACAGGGAGAACATACAAACTCCGTACAGACAGCACCCGTAGTCGGGATTGAACCCGGGCCTCTGGCGCTGTGAGGCAGTAGCTTTACCGCTGAGCCACCATGATGCACAAAAAATTACAAAGTATTAAATTCTCTTAAAAACATATTCGACATATGTAAATTAATTAAAGCAGTAATATCAATTAAGATGAAATGAAGAATGCTTAATTCCACTGACATTTTTAATAAGGATTGGCGACCAACACGTGGAAACATAGAAACATAGAAAATAGGTGCAGGAGTAGGCCATTCAGCCCGTCGAGCCTGCACCGCCATTCAATATGATCATGGCTGATCATCCAACTCAGTATCCTGTACCTGCTTTCTCTCCATACCCCCTGATCCCTTTAGCCACAAGGGCCACATCTAACCCCCTCTTAAATATAGCCAATGAACTGGCCTCAACTACCTTCTGTGGCAGAGAATTCCAGAGATTCATCACTCTCTGTGTGAAAAATGTTTTTCTCATCTCGGTCCTAAAAGATTTCCCCTTTATCCTTAAACTGTGATCCCTTGTTCTGGACTTCCCCAACATCAGGAACAATCTCCCTGCATCTAGCCTGTCCAACCCCTTAAGAATTTTGTATGTTTCTATAAGATCCCCCTCTCAATCTTCTAAATTCTAGCGAGTACAAGCCGAGTCTATCCAGTCTTTCTTCATATGAAAGTCCTGACATCACAGGAATCAGTCTGGTGAACCTTCTCTGTACTCTCTCTATGGAAAGTATGTCCTTCCTCAGATTAGGAGACCAAAACTGTACGCAATAATCCAGGTGTGATCTCACCAAGACCCTGTACAACTGCAGTAGAACCTCCCTGCTCCTATACTCAAATCCTTTTGCTATGAATGCTAACATACCATTCGCTTTCTTCACTGCCTGCTGCACCTGCATGCCTACTTTCAATGACTGGTGTACCATGACACCCAGGTCTCATTGCATCTCCCCTTTTCCTAATCGGCCACCATTCAGGTGATAGTCTACTTTCCTGTTTTTGCCACCAAAGTGGATAATCTCACATTTATCCACATTATACTGCATCTGCAATGCATTTGCCCACTCACCCAGCCTATCCAAGTCATCTTGCAGGTAAATGGGGTTGTGTTGGTTGCACCAGTTATGGTTGGCATGAAGATGACTCAGTTGAGTGTTGGGCACCAGGTCCAGCAGCAGTTTGGAGAACTAAACAGGATAAACCCAGCACTGCTGATTGCAGAGGGAAAGATCAATTGCACCTGGATCTAATCTCCAATGCACTCTGCACTCTCAGACTGCAATGCACAACCACTCAAGACTGGAATGTGTAGGAAGGAACTGGAGATGCTGGTTTAAACCAAAGATAGGCATAAAAAAGCTGGAGTAACTCAGTGGGACAGGCAGCATCTCTGGCGATAAGAAATGGAGTCTGAAGAAGGGTCTCCACCCAAAATGGCATCCATTCCTTCTCCCTAGAGATGCTACCTGACCCACTGAGTTACTCCAGCATTTTGCATCTGTCTTCAGTGTAAACTAGTATCTGTAGTTCCTTCCCACACGTAAACTGCATCTAGCTGGTGACTCTCAACGCAAACATCAGTTCCTTGTAACCCATTGTCTTCCTAATTGAGCTACTTAATTAGATTTCTCCAATATATTTAACATGCATTGAATTGGCTCTCCAGCTGTCATATGGAGCTGTCATAATTGCTCCAATGGAGCAATCCATTTTTTTAAAATGTGCTTCTCGTTCTATTGTCACCTTTTCCCATTCCAGTAATAATCAATAGTAATTATTTCTATTTGTGGTGCAGTATAGTAAATGCCAATAAGCTGTCATTTTCAATAGTTTGCTAAAAATCATGCAAGAGATTGATATTAAAAATTATTAATCGATGTGACCAACTAGGTCTTTTTTTTATTTTTAAACGCATTCAGAAATGTAAACTAGAAAGACAAGTGCAGACCTTTTTCCATCTGAGCGGTCTCCCAGAGCATTCCAGATAGAAACATAGAACACAGAAACATAGAAAAATAGGTGCAGGAGTAGGCCATTCGGCCCTTCGAGCCAGCACCTCCATTCAATATGATCATGGTTGATCATCTAAAATCAGTACCCCGTTCCTGCTTTTTCCCCTTATCCCTTGATTCTTTTAGCCCTTAGAGCTAAATCTAAAGGGTCTCTTGGCGATTTTGCCGGAGTCATATCAGTGTCGGCAAAAGATTTTGAACATTTCAAAATCCAGCGGCGACAAAAAAAATGTTGCGACACTTGGAAAAACACCGTGCGTCATACGTCATCACGCCGTGTCACGCCGCATCACGCCAGTGAATTGGCCTCCACTTCCTTCTGTGGCAGAGAATTCCACAGATTCACCACTCTCTGGGTGAAGAAGTTCTTCCTCATCTCAGTGCTAAATGGCCTACCCCTTATTCTTAAACTGTAACCCCTGGTTCTGGACTCCCCCAACATGGGGAACATTTTTCCTGCATCTGACCTGTCCAATCCCTTAAGAATTTTACAGTGAATACAAGCCCAGCCAACCCATTCTTTCATCTTAGATTCAGAATCTAAGGCTTCAGGGTTTTTACAAAACAATGCAGTGTACTGAGTGCCCAGTATAATTGAGCACTTAGCTCTGAAAATAAAATGTCATCGGTTCAAGCCCCTTTGCCTGTCTGTCACTCAAGTGGTGTTGTCTTCGGTAAGTTGCAAGTTGCAAGTGGCGCAGTGGTAGAGTTGCTGCCATACAGCGCCAGAGACCCGGGTTCGATCCTGACTACAGGTGCTTGTCTGCACAGAGTTTGTACGTTCTCCCCATGACCTGCGTGCATTTTATCCGAGATCTTCGGTTCCTTCCCACACTCCAAAGACGCACAGATTTGTAGGTTAATTGGCTTGGTGTAAATATTAAATTGTCCCTAGCGAGTATAGAGTAGTATTAGTGTGCAGGGATCACTGGTCGGTGCGGACTCGGTGACCAAAGGGCCCGTGACCGCTCGCTATCTCTAAACTAATCTAAAACTAAACTACTTGGCACAAGTTATATGCAGCAGGAAGAACTGGCAATACCATGTCGAAATCAAGGCTCCTTTTGGTCTGTTATTCAGAAGCACTGGCCATTATATTCAGTGTGGCAAAGCCACCATGAAGTGAGAAAGAAGTCTAACTTCTGCCAGCTCTGGCAGATGGTCTTATTATTAATGTGCCTGCAACACTCTGTTAAATCAAAATCAGTCTCTCGTTTCCTCCAGCTGATATTCTTCTTTCAATTAACAATATTAATCGTTATTGTTGTCAGTCTTGCATGTGGGATCTTCATGTGCTGAAATACTTCCTTTGTCTCCGCAGCAAAGTAATTTCTTGGAATCAATGGAGTTTGGAGTTGTGCTGAGAGATGTAACGAGGTGTTAGTTAACAGTAACGGGTCCCCGAAAATGAAAACAGATCGTGTTCACAATTGAAGTGGCGAAATCTTAAACACAGCAGCTGACGTTTTGTGCATCAGAAGGAGTCTCCTTTCCTTCAGGAGGTGATTTATTAGGCAGTAGCATTTCAGAATCTAAAGATGTCAAGTCAACTGTGTTTTATTGTCATGTCCCAGATAGAACAATGACATTATTACTTGCAGCAGCACAACAGAATATGTAAACATAGTACATTGTAAACAACATAATAAACGAGAAATGTAAAGTTTAGTGTGTGTGTGTGTCATAGAGTCATAGAGTGTGAAAACAGGCCCTTCAGCCCAACTTGCCCACAACCGCCAACATGTCCCAGCTACATGTGTATATATAAACACATACTCATACACACACACACACACACACACACACATATACATATATGCATACATATACACATATGCATATATATATACATACATATACACATATATATACATACATATACATATATATACATACATATACACATATACATACACATATACACAGATATATATATATATAGATATAGATATATGTGTGTGTGTGTGTGCGTGTGTATGTGTGTGTGTATATATATATATATATACACACACACGCACACATAAATGCACATAAAAACAAATAATAATCGTGCAATAATAACAATAATAGTCTCTGTAGTTCAGAGCTTATTGGAGGTTGTCGTGTTTAATTGCTTGATGGCTGTGGGGAAGAAGCTGTTCCTGAAGCCTGGACGTTACAGTTTTCAGGCTGACAGGGCTTGACATTTGACCTTTCTGGGGTTAAAAATGTAAGCGTGGGTGAAAGAATGTACACCTCCACAAACGGACCTATTTATGTTTGGGAAGGAACAGGATTAAAACAAAGGTCGAGTAACTTTGCTTGGGTGAAACTGTGCCCAAGGCACCAGTAAGTCAAAGACTTTATGTGCATCCATAAATTCTGACAGCCGCTCTAAAGGGACATGGCTCATTTACATCACACGTGCCTCAGGAAACCAAAGTGAATCGAGGACCATTCCTGAGAAAGGCTTCATTAAAAGTCAAATAGTGCAGATGCTGGGAAACTGACATAAAAACAGAAAATTCTGCAAAGACTCAGCAGGTCAGGCAACATCTGTGGAGAAAGGGAGTTGATGCTCAGATTCATCAGAACGTCATTGCACAGCTATCTTCAGGTTCCTCCAGAGATTGTTCGATTGGGTTCAAGTCCGGGCTCTGGCTGGGTCACTCAAGGACATTCACAGACTTGTCACGAAGGCACTCCTGCGTTGTCTTGGCTGTGTGCTTAGGGTCGTTGTCCTGTTGGAAGTTGAATCTCCACCCCAGTCTGAGGTCCTGAACGCTCTGGAGCAGATTTTCGTCAAGGATCTCTCTGTACTTTGCTCCATTCATCATTCCCTCGATGCTGACTAGTATCCCAGTCCCTGCCACTGAAAACCACCCCCACAGCATGATCCTGCCACCACCATGCTTCACCATAAGTATGGTATTGGCCAGGTGATGAGCGGTGCCTGGTTTCCTCCAGACGTGACGCTTGGCATTCAGGCCAAAGAGTTCAATCTTGGTTTCATCAGACCAGAGAATCTTGTTTAGGTGCCTTTTGGAAAGCTCCGAGCGGGCTGTCATGTGCCTTTTACTGAGGAGTGGCTTCCATCAGGCCACTCTACCATAAAGGCCTGATTGGTGGAGTGCTGCAGATATAGTTGTCCTTCTGGAAATTTCTCCCATTTCCATAGAGGAACTCTGGAGCTCTGTCAGAGTGACCATCAGGTTCTTGGTCACCTCCCTGACCAAGGCCTTTCTCCCCCGATTGCTCAGTTTGGCCGGGCGGCCAGCTCTATGAAGAGTCCTGGTGGTTTCAAAGTTCTTCCAATTAAGAATGACGAAGGTCACTGTGCTCTTCAGGATCTGCAATGCTGCAGAAATTGTTTTATACCCTTCCCCAGATCAGTGTCTCGACTCAATCCTGTGTTGGAGTTCTCCGGCCAATTCCTTCGTCTTCATGGCTTGGTTTTTGCTCTGACATGCACTGTCAACTGTGGGACCTTATATAGACAGGTGTGTGCCTTTCCAAATCATGTACAATCAATTTAATTTACCATTGGTGGACTCCAATGAAGTTGTAGAAACATCTCAAGGATAATCAATGGAAACAGGATGCACCGAAGCTCAATTTTGAGTGTCATAGGAAAGGGTCTGAATACTTATGTAAATGTGATATTTCAGTTATTTATTTTTAATTACTTTGCAAAAATGTCTAAACACCTGTTTCCCCTTTTTTTATTATGAGGTATTGTGTGTAGATTGATGATAAAAAAAAAAGAATTTAATCCATTTTAGAATGCTGTAACGTAACAAAATGTGGAAAAAGTGAAGGTGTCCGAATACTTTCTAAATGCACTGTAGGTGGGGTTGATTATGGAAAACCTTTACCTGTAGCAAAGGTAGACAAAAATATAGGACATAGAAGTATGGAGACATAGAAACATGGAAAATAGGTGCAGGAGTCGGCCATTCGGCCGTTCGAGCCAGCACCGCCATTCAATATGATCACGGCTGATCATCCAAAATCAGTACCCTGTTCCTGCTTTCTCCCCGTATCCCTTGATTTTGTTAGCCCTAAGAGTTATATCTAGGTCTCTCTTGAATACATTGAGACATAGAGTTAGGGTAAAAGAGAAGGGATTTGGTGGGGATTTGAGTGGGATCGTTACAGGAACATGAGTTGCAACTACCTGGAATACACATCCTGACAGAGTGGTGAAAGCACAGTTGTTTAAGAAGTTTCGAGATGAGCACTTGAATTGCATAAACACAGAAAGCTGCAGGGCATGGCCAAGATGAGATTAATTTGCATGGGTGCCCTCTGGGCATAGGAAACAGAGGATGATGGTTGCAAGGAACTAGTTTAGTTTAGATTAGTTTAGAGATACAGCGTGGAATTACCAGTTTTGATCTAAAATGGTTCCAAAGACAGCAAAGTGTTTGCTGCTTAACCACCCTCATCTTGCAGCAAATTATAGGAAATAATTCAAGACGAGGGCCCACCACCATCTTCCGAAGGAAGGGTGGTTACAGTGGCGCAGCGGTAGAGTTGCTGCCTTACAGCGAATGCAGCGCCTGAGTGCCAGGTTCGATCCTGACTACGGGTGCTGTCTGTAGGGAGTTTGTACGTTCTCCCCGTGATCTGCGTGGGTTTTCTCAGAGATCTTCGGCTTCATCCCCCACTCCAAAGACGTACAGGTTTGTAGGTTAATTGGCTTGGTAAATGTAAAATTGTCCCTAGTGGGTGTAGGAGAGTGTTAATGTGCGGGGATCGCTGGTCGGCGCGGACCCGGTGGGCCGAAGGGCCTGTTTCCACGCTGTATCTCTAAACTAATCTAAACTAAACTACTTAAGATAGACACAAAATGCCAGAGTAACTCAAGGGCTCCAACAGTATCTCTGGAGAGAAGGAATGGGTGACGCTTCTTCTTATATGGTTATATGGTTATAACCATATGGTTATAACCATATGGTTATAACCATATGTATGGTTATATGGTTATATGGTTATATGGTTCTTCTTCTTCAGACTGAGAGTCAGGGGAGAGGGAGTGTAGCCAAATAGAAGGGTGAGGTGTGAAAACAACAGATCAAAGCAGACAATGATAAGGAAAATGTAGAATGGTTCATTGTTAGCTGTGGGGAAAGTTGACAATGAAGCATACAAATAATAAAATGATTCAGGAGGACAGTGAAACTAGTGGGAGAACTAGGATGGGGAGGGATGGAGAGAGAGGGAATGCAGGGGTTACTTGAAGTTAGAGAAATCAATATTCATACCACTGGGTTGTAAGCTGCCCAAATGAGATATGAGGTGCTGTTCATCCAATTTGGGTTAGGCCTCACTCTGACAGAGGATAAGTACTTGTTTAAGAAGGAACTACAGATGCTGGAAAATCAAAGGTAGCCAAAAATGCTGGAGAAACTCCGTGGATGAGGCAGCATCTATGGAGTTGGTGATAACCAGTTGTCATGACAAAAAGACACAAAGTAATGGAGTAACAGCATGTCAGGCAGCGTCTCTGGAGAACATGGCTAGTTTCAGACTGAAGAAGGATCCTGACCCGAAACTAGACACAGAAAGCTGGAACAACTCAGCGGGTCAGATCTCTGGAGAAAAGGAATTTGGGACGTTTCGGGTAGAGAAGAAGGGTCTCGACCCGATACGTCACCTATTCCTTTTTCCCCAGAGATACTCCTGACCCACTGAGTTACTCCAGCACTTTGTGTCTTTTTTTGTGAACTAGCATCTGCAGTTCCTTGTTCCCCAGATGATCCCAGTTTCATATCCCTTCACCTTTCATCAGCAAGCCTGTAGAATGGAGCTTAGCAGCTCAGTGGCCTGAAGATTACCAATGACTGCCCCTCAAACTCCAGCCTTTTGGAGCATGGGCTATTGGTGACTGTGCTTGAATATCTTGCCTGAGATGTAAGTTAAGAAGTTGAGAAAGAATCTCTTTGAAGGCAAAATAAAACAAAATTAGCATGCTACTTTTTTTGTTTGCAAAGTTAAGAATCATTAGTCCATTGGAATAGATAAGAGCAGATATGATAAGTGTTTTCCAAATGATAAGGCATTTAGATCTTTTGAGCAAGAGAAACAGTGAGTCGTTAATCACGTGGTGCAAAGTTAAGAATGTTGCCTGATCATTTATAGATCATAGAGTGATACAGGCAGACAAAAATGCTGGAGAAACTCAGCGGGTGAGGAGACCCTTCGACCCGAAATGTCACCTATTCCTTTGCTCCATAGATGCTGCCTCACCCACTGAGTTTCTCCAGCATTTTTGTCTACCTTCGATTTTTCCAGCATCTGCTGTTCTTTCTTAAACATAAAATGATACAACGTGGAAACAGGCCTTTCGGCCCAACTGGTCCACGCCGGCCAACATGTCCCAGCTACAGTAGTCCCACCTGCCTGCGCTTTGTCCATATCCCTCTAAACTTGTTGTATTCCTTTAAAGTATGATAAATCTTTTTGTAGAGCTTTGTTAAGGTAAAGAATAGGCTGGCTAAAATAGTGGTGGAAACAAAATCCAGACCAGCATTTGTGCAGCAAAGTGGTGCTAGAGGTGTTATCTTATAAGCACAAGAAAGCTGTGTTTGATCCTGAACTTGGGTGTTGATTGTGTGGAGTTGGCATGTTCTCCCTGTGATCGCGTGGATTTCCTCTTGGGGCACTGGTTTTCTCCCACGTCCCAAAGACGTGTAAGTTTGTAGGTTGTGTTGGAAGAAACTGCAGATGCTGGTTTAAACCGAAGATAGACATAAAACGCTGCAGTAACTCAGCTGAACCACTGAGTTGCTCCAGCTATTTAGATCTATCTTAAGGGCCTGTCCCACTTTCACGACCTAATTCACGACCTCTGCCGAGTTTGCCCTTGACTCATACTCGCAGCATGGTCGTCACGAGGTCGTAGGTAGGTCGTAGGTAGGTCGTAGGCAGGTCGTGATGCTAGTCGTAGGTACTCGGGGCATCAAGTAGGTCGGGGCGTTTTTCTAGCCTGATGAAAAATGTCCACGAGTAAAAAAGGTCGTGAATTAGGTCGTGAAAGTGGGACAGGCCTTTTATAGTAAGTCTGTAGGTTAATTGGCCTCTAAAAGTCGCCCCTCGTGTGTAGAGAGTGGATGTGAAAATGCAATAACACAGACCTAGAGTAAACGGGTGATCACTGGTCAGCATGGACTTGGTGGGCTGAAGGGCTTGTTTCCCTGCTGTATCTTTCAATCAATCATCTTAAAATCATCCAAGGATGTACACACCATTGAAGATAAATGGGGATGCTGTGGATCGGGTGAACTGTTTTAAATACCTGGGAGTCCACATCTCTGAGGATATGACATGGGCATCACACGCCTCAGCACTGGTGAGTAAGGCAAGGCAGCGCCTTTACCACCTCAGGCAATTGAGGAAATTCAGAGTGTCTCCGAGGATCCTCCAGTGCTTCCACTCAGCGGCTGTGGAAAGCATCTTGACAGGAAATATTACAATTTGGTTTGGGAATTGCTCTGCCCAGGACAAGAAGGCTCTGCAGAGAGTAGTGCATTTGGCCGAACGCACTATGGGAACTTCACTCGCCCCCCTGCAGGAACTATACATCAGGAGGTGCAACTCCAGAGCCAATAAGATGATAGGAGACCCCTTCCACCCCTGCAACGGACTGTTCCAGCTGCTACGTTCAGGCAAATTCCTCTGTTGCCATGCTGTGAGAACGAAGAGGATGAGAAGGAGTTTCTTCCCAGAGGCCATTAGGACTGTAAACTCCTATCTCACCAGGGACTAACATTTACTGTACCACTCTACTGCTTTTTTTTAAAATTGCTGTTTTTTTCCCTTTTTCCTTTCGCCCACAATATTTAATATGTAAAAGAATATGTGATTCTGTTCCATTCTGTTTGTAGTTTGTTTGGTTGTTTGGTTGTTTGTCTTTTTGCACAAAGTCTGCGAGCATTGCCACTTTTCATTTCACTGCACATCTCGTATGTGCATGTGACGAATAAACTTGACTTGACTTGACTTGAAAAGGGAAGTGGACAATATTTTTTGAAATAACTTGAAAGAACATGAAAATGTGCTAAAGAAATATGATGCTCTCTGTTGGGCACCATGAGCACCATTTCTGTGCCAATTGAATTTTTTAGGAAATGTTCCTGTTGTCTATTCACCCAAGCTGTATTCACCATATTATACCATGTTCAATTGCTCAGTACATCTTATATTCACCCTGTGATCACAACAGACTGGGTTGTTGAAAATTATCTAAAGGGATCAAAATGGCATCTGAATGTTATTGAACTGTCAATTCTAATTCTAAATCAGTACTATTTGGCCTGCCATGATGCATGGAATAAATTAAACATAGTTGAGTATTCTTTAATTATTTCTGAAAAAATTAGATTCTCTTTTCATTCAGGCACAAGTTTGCAGTTTCTTTCTGAAATGTCTTCTTCTCAAACTCTGTAAGGCAAACTCAAAGGGCATTACCTGCCTTATTTGCTTAATTAACTCTTTGCTAACTTGTTTACAGTTGTGTTGTTTTATAGCGTTTAGTTTAGCTTTATTTAGTTTAGTTTAGTTTAGTTTAGTTTCATTTCATTTCATTTAGTTTAGACATACAGCACGGTAAAAGGCCTTTTGGCCCACTGAGTCTGCCGACCAGCGACTCCCGCATAGTTACTTTATCCTACACACACTAGGAACAATTTACAATTTTACCAAGGCAATTAACTGACAAACCTGCACGTCTTTGGAGTGCGGAAGGAAACCAGAGCACTCAGAGAAACCCCACACAGGTCACGGGGAGAACGTATAACTCCGTACAGACAGCACCCATAGTCAGGATTGAACTCAAGTCTCCGACGCAGTGAGGCAGCAACTCTAACGCTGCGCCACCGTGCCGTTTTTGTAAATAATTTTACTCATGAACAAGCTTGCTAAGTAGTTTAAGAGCCTGTCACAAAGAACTGCTTGGCTGGAGCCGTGATAAAGTGACCTGGGGTGAATAAACATTTAAACAGGGAGAGAAGCCAATTATGCCACAATGTTTATCAATGCCATATGAAAGTAAAGTAAAATGAGCTGATAACATTTGTATCCCTACTCTACCCATTTTTCTAACTTATGTACATCCTGCTTTATATTGTAAATAGACACAAAATGCTGGAGTAACTCACTATGACAAGCGGCATCTCTGGAGAGAAGGAATGGGTGACGTTTCTGGTCACGACCCTTCTTCAGACTGAGAGTCAGGAAAGAGGGAGGCGGAGAGGAAAGGTGGGGAAAGAAAGAACAAAGGGGACGAAAATCAAGAAAAATGTAGAATAGATCATTGTTAGCTGGGGGAAGATGACAACGAGGCACACAAAGATAAATTTTGATCAAGAGGACAGTCAGACTGGTCAGAGAACTAGGATGGGGAAGGGATGGAGAGAGAGGGAAAGCAAGGATTACTTGAAGTTAGAGAAGTCAATATTCATACCGCTGGGTTGTAAGCTGCCCAAGCAAAGTATGAGGTCACTGTCCGTAACTCCACCAATTTTGATGTTGTTTGTGAACTTTGCAATGCATCTATCAGTGAGACCAAGCTCAGGCTTGGCGATCGCTTCGCCCAACACCTTCGCTCAGTAAGCAATAACTAACCTGATCTCCCGGTGGCTCAGCACTTCAACTCCCCCTCCCTTTCCGAATCCGACCTTTCTGTCCTGGGCCTCCTCCATGGCCAGAGTGAGTTCCACCATAAATTGGAGGGGCAGCACCTCATATTTCACTTGGGTAGTTTACACCCCAATGGTATGAACATTGACTTCTTCAATTTCAGGTAGTCTTTGCTTTCTCCCTCTTTCCCCTCCCCTTCCCAGCTCTCCCACAGCCCACTGTCTCCACCTCTTCCTTTCTTCTTCCCGCCCCCACCACCCCCACATCAGTCTGAAGAAGGGTCTCCACCCGAAACGTCACCTATTCCCTCGCTCCATAGATGCTGCCTCACCCGCTGAGTTTCTCCAGCATTTTTATCTACCTTCGATTTGTCCAGCATCTGCAGTTCTTACTTATACATTTATGTCCCAGTTGTTTACAGAAATATATATCACAAACAGCAGAGGTCCCAGCACAGACCCCTGCGGAACACCATGACTCTTTGTGTAATGGCCCCAGAGACCAATCTACTGCCATCCATTGCAATCACTCTACTGTGTAGGAAGCAACTGCAGATGCTGGTTTAAATCAAAGACAGATATGAAAAGCTGGAGACTAGAGTCTGAAGAAGGATCTCGTCCAGAAATGTCACACATTCCTTCCCGTTGGAAGGAATGTGTGTCCCACAAACACTATACTCTTTGAAATCATTCTTCTTTTCCTTTTTCCTGCCTATTGTAACTGAGCGTCTTGACTGAATCTATGTAAAGTGCTATCTGATATGATTAGATAGCATGTAAAACAAATCTTTTCAATCTATCTGTAAAATATCTAAACCTATATGCAAGCCAGTTGTGAATCCAAACTATCTAGTCACCATAGATTCAATGCATCTTCACCTTGTGGATCAGCCTACCATGAGGGACTTTATCAAATGCCTTACTAAAGTCCATGCAGCCAACATACAGTGCCATAACATCATTCGTCACCTTCGTCACCTCCTCCAAAAACTCAGTCAAGTTTATAAGACAAGGCCTGCTACAGGCAAAGCCATGCCAATTTCTATCCTGCACTCAAATTCACTTGGATCATCTCCGAAACCTCCCTCCCCTTTCATGATCTCACCGCCTCCATCGCAGGTGATAGACTATCGACTGACATCTACAACAAATCCACTCTCCCACAACTATCTCGACTATACTCATTCCCACCCTGCTTCCTGAAAAGACACTACTTCCTATTCTCTAACTTTAAGTAACCCCTGCATTCCCTCTCTCTCCATCTCTCCCCCACCCAAGTCACACCAGCTTCTCGTTCTCACCCAACAAACAGCTAACAATGGCCTGTTTCTTTTATCATCGTTACTTTTTTGCATATCTTTCATTCATTATTCTATATCTCTCCATATCACCGTCTATACCTCTCGTTTCCCTTTTCCCGTGACTCTGAGTCTGAAGATGGGTGTCGACCCGAAACGTCATCCATTCCTTCTCTCCAGAGATGCCGCCTGTCCCACTGAGTTACTCCAACATTTTGTGTCTATCTTTGGTTTAAACCAGCATCTGTAGTTCCTTCCTACACTGATTCATAACTCGTTTATTCATAACTCACACCGTTCATAATTCGTCTATTATCCATTTTACGATATTATTATTTTTTTGTATGTTAGTTTTTGATGTGTTAATTCGGCCGTAAAGCTGCAGCAATTCCTTCTCTTTTCCTTTCTTCTCCCATTCCTTCTCTCCAGAGATGCTGCCTGTCCCACTGAGTTACTCCATCTTTTTGTGTCCTCCTTCGGTTTCAACCGGCATCTGCAGTTCCTTCCGAGGCAGGTAAGTATTTTGTTGCTTCAGTCCCTTTATTCTGTTGCATAGCGATTAAACACTCCTGCCTCTTTTGCCTCTCTTTGTTTTATCCATTTCTGTCTGAAGAAACCACAGATCAAATTCAAATCTGCAACAACTTTAGTTATTTGCACTGGATGAACAGTCTCCTGAGACTTCATGTCTAAGGTTACGTTGGTTGGCTTGCCAGAGCTGTTTCTCCCTTCGTACAAAAACTAACACTGGCCCAACAGATATTTTGTGCCACAATTAGAATTGATTATTTTCTTGGAAGGCATGCCGTGCTTTGCTTCAAACTGAACTTTGTCCTTGATTTTGCCGTCTACCATGAAATGTTTGTATTGAACAATCTGAAGAAGGGTCTCGACCCGAAACGTCACCCATTCCTTCTCTCCAGAGATGCTGCCTGTCCTGCTGAGCTACTCCAGTACTCTGTGTCTATCTCAGCTTTTTACTAAACTCTCTGTTCTGCGAAAGTCATTCATAGACTCCATTTTAGCTTTTTCTTTTTGAGAATTTGTATACTTATTATAATCTGGTTATTTGAGGTCCAAAATAAACATTATTTTACTGCTCGCAGAAAGGAAATTAAATTATGTAATTTTAAACCAGACGAAAACCTCTTCCACGAGATGGCAATCAGAATAGCCCTGCAAAAGTATACTAAACGTGTAGGAAGAAACTGCAGATGCAAAACGCTGGAGCACCTCAGCGGGATCAGGCAGCATCTCTGGAGAGAAGGAATGGGTGACGTTTCGGGTCTGAAGAAGGGTCTCGACCTGAAACGTCACCTATTCCTTTTCTCCAGAGATGCTGACTGACCCACTGAGTTACTCCAGCTTTTTGTGTCTATCTTCTGCTAAAGTATATGTTTTTAAAAGGAATTATTTTAACTGCCCAGTGCTGCACCTCCCACCCACCCCATTGTATAGAAGTGTGAAAACACCCACCACCACCAGATTCAGGGACAGTCTCTTCCCATCTGTTATCAGGCAACAGAACCAACCTCCCACAACCAGAGAGCAGCGCTGAACCACTATCTACCTCATTGTTGACCCTCAAACTATCCTTGATCGAAGGTAGACACAAAATGCTGGAGTAACTCAACAGGACAGGCCGCATCTCTGGAGAGAAGGAATGGGTGACGTTTCGGGTCGAGACCCTTCTTCGGACTGATGTCAGGGGAGTGGGTGGTACAGAGGTAAAATGTAGTCGGAGAACGGACTTTGCTGGCTTTATCTTGCACTAAACGTTATTCCCTCGTCATGTATCTATACACTGTAAATGGCTCGATTGTAATCATGTATTGTCTTTCTGTCGACTGGATAGCATGAGGTACACGTGACAATAAACTAAACTGAACAAACATGGAACTATGCTGAGCTCCAATGTAAATACTTGTTATGGCAATAGAGGCCTTGATATTCTTTTGACACTAGCACTTTAAGCCGTTCAAAAGCCTGTGCTAGAATATTACACTCAGCATTAGAGTGGCACAGAGTGAGTTATGTGGATCAGTGTATTTCCTGGTCCATAAGCACCTGCTCCACCACAGCATCACCTCACCATAGCAACCAGAATATTTATCCTAATATCAAAACTGATCCTTTCCCTGATGAGCACTCCAAGGCAAGTTTAACGATTTGGTGCTCCGAATGCAAAGCTTTATACAGGGACCACATTTTTTTAATATATATCTGCCCAGTAAATCAACTGAAGCCACTCGGGCAACCCATGGTTACAAAAGGAAAGAGAAGTCTGACATTTATGAAAGGGCTTTCACACCGATCTTAGTATCTGTGAACGAGCTTCACAGGCAAAGACATACTTTTGATTTACAGCAACTATCCTTTTAGTGTAATTTAGTTTAGAGATACAGGCCCTTCGGCCCACCGAGTCCGCGCCGACCAGCAATCCCCGCACATTAACACTATCCTACACCCAACAGGGACAATTTTACATTTATACCATGCCAATTAAACTTCAACCCTGTACGTCTTTGGTGTGTGGGAGGAAACCGAAGATCTCGGGGAGGAAAACCCACGCAGGTCACGGGGTGAAGGTATAAACACCATACAGACAGCACCCGTGGTCGGGATCGAACCCGGGTCACTGGCACTATAAGGCAGCAACTCTACCACAGCAACACCATGCCACCCTACCCCGATGGAAAATACACGTCAGACAATTTGTGAGCATCATGTTCCCATAAACAACAATGCAACAATGCAACAATGATAGAAATTTGAATTGAGTGTTAAATATTGGATTAACAAGGATAACTCCTCCAGCTCCTCTTAAAAATAACAACCAGGGAATCCTATACATCTGTTTGGGGGAGCCAGCAGTGACTTGACTCAACGACGTTTGCCCATAGATTGTACCTCCAGCAGTGCTGAACTCCCCCAGTCAGGCACTGTAGTGACAGCAGTGTGTCTATTTTGGCTTCAGCCGACAGTACAACCCATCTGTTGTGCTCTGTGTCTATTAAACGCATCATCAAACTGTGTTTTCTCTTGACAAAAGAATGAATAAGTGAATAAATTTGAAATATATAATCACAGACCAAAGAGGTGGTAGTGACTACGTGCGGCATCTGAGAACACTGCCAGATTTAAAAGCAATGGGCATTGTCAGGGGAATGTTACAATAGTTGACTCATAATACTTGAGTCATACCTCACACAAAGGACCACCTACAACAAGTAAGTAAGTAGTAAGTAAGTTTTATTTATATAGCACATTTTAAGTCAACTCGCATTGACGCCAAGGTGCTTTACATGAAATAAATAATAAGTTTCCATACAAACCATAGAAAAAGTTTAAAAAATAAACAAAATTGAGTCTGACGACTTACCCTTGACCTTCCACAGCA
Organism: Leucoraja erinaceus; assembly: GCF_028641065.1. NCBI lineage: Eukaryota > Metazoa > Chordata > Chondrichthyes > Rajiformes > Rajidae > Leucoraja > Leucoraja erinaceus. The sequence goes on along the minus strand of NC_073378.1, from coordinate 126,266,341 downwards.
TAACCGTTGCTGAGTTCGCCACCATCAACATCTTGTCAGTTGCCATTGATGGGAAACTGAAAAGAACCAAACAAATAAATATCATGGCTATAAGAATGGGACAATATTTAATAGCGTTGGTGCCTCAGAGTTCTAGCGCTTCATGCTCAGTTCTGATCACTGGAGTTGTCTGTGTGGAGTTTGCATGTTCTTCTTGGGACCTTATGGGCCATACCCCAAAGGCACGCAGGTTGCAATGTTCATTTAGTTTCGTTTTGTTCAGACATACAGCTCAGAAACAGGCCCTTCGGCCAACAGAGTCTGTGTGGACCAGCGATCCCCGCACATTAACACTATCCTACACACACTGGGGACAATTTACAATTTTACCAAAGCCAATTAACCTGCAAACCTGTAGCATCTTTGGGGTGTGGGAGGAATCCGGAGGACCCGGAGGAAACCCCCCGAGGGGGACGTACAAACTACATATGGACAGCACTCATAGTCAGGATCAAACCCGGGTCTCTGGCGCTGTAAGGCAGTAACTCGACTGCCACAGTAATGCGCTTTGGTAAATTGCTCCAGGTGTGTTGGTGGGTGGTAGAATCTGTAGAAGGAGGTTGGAGGATAATGGAAATGAGGTGGGACTAAAACATGGGATTAATACAGGATTAGCAGGACCAGATAATACAACACCAGATTGGCTGAAATACCTGTTTCCATGCTGTTTGACTCTGACTATAAAGGCAGGTCAGAGCTGGGCATTCTTGAGCATGTGACCAAGCTTCAGACCTGACAAAGCTCTCCACATCTACAGAACAAGCCACAAATGCAGGTACTGGCTGTACGGAGTTTGGACGTTCTCCCTGTGATGGCGTAAGTTTTCTCTGAGATCTTCGGTTTCCTCCCACACTCCAAAGACGTGCAGGTTTGTAGGTGAATTGGGGTTTGTAGGTAAATTGGCTTGGTACGTGTAAATTGTCGCTAGTGTGTGTAGGGTAGTGTTAATGTGCAGGGATTGCTGGTCGGTGCAGACTCGGTGGGCCGAAGGGCCTGTTTCCACGCTGTATCTCCAAAATAAAATAAAATAAACTAAACTAAACTCTAAAAGTAAAGCAAATAGGTTTCCTGAGGAAGAATAATGTTATATTCAGGACATGAGATATGGAGTTTGTGGTCCACTTGGGAGAAATAGATACCTTCAAACCAATGGTTCCCCAAGCTTTGTATCACAAACATTATTAGTACCTGATCTTGACCTCCTCTGGTTTAATTGATAAAGACTGACTACAAGGACAGTGGGATGTGAATCTTCCTTTACATAATCTCGATCGCAAAGGGTGGTGGGATTATGCCAGAGCAATATGCCAGAGGAGGTAGTTGAGGCTGGGACTATCCCAACTTTTAAGAAACACTTAGACAGGTACATAGATGGGACAGGTTTGGAGGGATGTGGGTCAAACGAGGGTAGGTGGGACTAGTGTAGCTGGGACATTTTGGCTGGTGTGGGTAAGTTGGGCCGAAGGGCCTTTTTCCACGCGGTATCACTCTATGACGCTATGACTCCACAACGTGCGTGATCTCATGCGGTGCTGATGGAGAGCTCACACCTTCTCATCTGCTAGGGAGCTACCAGAACGGCAAAAAACAGCCATTCCTTGTCCAGGAATGTCCTCCTTCCTGTGTTGAGCTTTTTACAGGTGCCTAATATATGTTAACAGAATACATTCTCTGTACAACTTCATTTTTTTTTTTTTTAAAAGAGAGAAATAAGAATAAGAAATAAAAAAGGGGGAGATAGTAAAGAATAAGGAAAAGTGTAGTGTGTGTAGATAAAAAAGGAAAATAGATAGTGAGGAAAAGAGATAAGCAAGAAAAGAGAGCAGGAGGGAGATATCAAATAGACGCAAGGAGATGCGTTTTTTTATTGTTGATCATCTTTCACCCATACCTGAAGCATTTAATTTTTACAATACAGTTGCACCACATGAATCCAAGAAATCAATAAATGGAGACCACCTCGTTACGAATTGGTCTTGTTTTGTACCCATTAAGGTACAGGAATGACCACTGAGATATTAAAGGCAACAAACCCAACATTTATTGTCACAACAGTCTATTAGCAATGTTACAAAATTTTGAGATTTTAAAAATCAAGTCTACAATTTATCCCATCAGATGAAGCGTAAAAAGAAGTTTAATTTGACACGTAATTCACTTTCATATCTCAAGTATTTAAAAGGTTATGGCCATTTTCATACTCGGAAATTAGCATCTTGTTCCCTATTGATTTTCTATGGACATAACAAAAAAGCTGTGATCGTGGACAGTCAAACATAACTTTCTTAAAGCGAATTAGTCGAACATCTGCAAATTTTTGTTTCTATATTCAAAGAAAATCGCGTTTTAAACCCGCCCCCCTCTAAACGGCGCCAAAATCGCGCACACGGGCTGGGACAGATTTTCAGCGATCTTCAGGTAGGCTTTGCAACATACCTAAGTCTATGACTACTTTTTAGTTCATGAGTAGAAGCTGCTGATAAGAAGCAGGGCCTAAGAAAGCTCAGGATTAGAAGGTGGGTATAGTTTAGTTCAGAGATACAACATGGAAAGAGGCTCTTCGGCCCCCCGAGTCCGTTCCTGCATACTAACACTATCCTACACACACTTGGGACAATTTACATTTACTGTATCCCAAGCCAATTAACCTACAAATCTGTACGTCTTTGGAGCGTGGGAGGAAACCGAAGATCTCGGAGGAAACCCATGCAGGTCATGGGGAGAACGTACAGAACTCCGTACAGACAAGCGCCTGCAGTCAGGATCGAACACGGGTCTCTGGCGCTGTACCGCTATGCCACTGTGCTGCCAATTTAATGTTTATATTTTTGCGTAGTATTATTAAATAGATGAACACAAGTGCCACCCTTGCTTGTAAGGTGGCAACTCTACCCCTACACAGCCTTATGTACTACAGCACATCTTACCGGCATGCTGACATTATTTTCTTGCCCTCGGATACTCACACCCATTTTGTAACAGCCAGGAAGAAGCTGCCAAAAGACATCTGGGTTTATCCAAATATAAGCTACAATTGGAATTAAAAACCATTGTCTGGCATGTGTTCAGTTGCAGATTTAGAAATAACAAAGCCCAGGCCAAGATAAAATCAGCCGCGTTTCAACATCCAAACTGGACTTTTGTTTTTCTGGTACGCAGCTGTGGCCAAGGCCTGTAATTTTCCAGGACTGTGTTTGTAGTAGTCCCAGTCCACATTCAATGTCTCCCAATAAACTGTGTGGGAAAGAACTGCAGATGCCGGTTCAAATCAAAGGTAGACACAAAATGCTGGAGTAACTCAGCAGGACAGGCAGCATCTCTGGAGAGAAGAAATGGGTGAAATTAACAAGGGTCTCGACTCGAAACGTCACCCATTCCTTCTCTTGAGAGCTGCTGCCTGTCCCGCTGAGTTACTCCAGCATTTTGTGTACTACCCGCTCTCAATAAGCTCACAACATCCACTTATCGTTCATTACAGCCACTTTGTTCTGATCTTGGATCCAGCCGCAATCCTCCGCTCCCCCAAGTATTTGTTCATCTCTCTTTCCCTGAAGTCTAGAGAATTGCAGACACGACCGTTCAGAATCAGAAACTTAAGGTCCTGTCCCACTTGGGCGACCTAATCCGCGAGTTCTGTCGAGTTTGCCCTCGACTCATACTCATGGTCGACACGAGGTCCTAGGAGGTCTTTGTAACTCTCCTACATGCTTGAGTGGTCTCCATGTACTCGAGGCCTCAGCTAGGTCGCGGCGTTTTTTTCAATATGTTAAAAAATGCCCGCAAGTAAAAAAAGGTCGCCATGGAAAAAATCGATAATTTTTTTACTCAAAGGTTTAGTCGTAGTAGGTCGTAGTAGGTCAGCATGTCAGTCCTAGGTAATCGAGGCTAGTCGCAGGTAGTCTAAGGTAATCGTAGATAGTCCATCATAGTCGAAGGGAGGTCGAAGGAGATCGAAGGAGGTCGTCTTCACTCTCCACTATTCGGTGTCCAATTTTCCCGAAGTTAGTCATAGCTAGTCGTAGCTAATCTTCAACATAGTCGAAGGAGGTCTTCTACATAGTCGAAGGAGGTCTTCAACATGACATTTTTTAAAACTCTTCTAAACTCGGCAATTAGGTCGCCCATGTGGGACAGCCCCTTTAAGTAAAGAGTACCTTGGAAAACTGTCTGAAACGACAGCAAGAAGCACACGGATGATGGCAAAGGAAAATAAATGGCTGCAGGATTGCAAAATGCAGACGTAATATTAAAAGTCCGAGGAAGGGTGTCGAGCCAAAATGTCATGTTCTCCAGAGATGCTGTCTGACTTTCTGAGTTGCTCCAGCATTTTGAGTCCTTTTGTGTATCAATGAGCATCTGCAAATTTTTGTTTCTATATTCAACGAATATTATGTTGATCATACAAGAAATCCAGGTATGACCTCCTGAGGGCCGTAAAAAGTACAAAGAGACAAGTCTGGACCAAGCTGGCCATCATTTCCTACAAGTTGAAGCCTGCTGGCATAAATGACAACAACACAACCTATCCCAACCTTCTGTGCTTGGAAAAGAAGAACTATGCACCCAAAGCCTCTGATGATGATCTCTGGCTCACTGAGTCTGTCCCCTGTGACGGAGACAGAGAAATCGAGGAAATGGAGAGAGGTGTTAGAGATAGTCCAATTTCACCTGTATCCACCTATCGTTTGCCAGGCTTTGTCCTGCTTTGTCCAGCTTTGGTCAGTGTGAAGAAGGGTCTCGAGCCAAAACATCACCCATTCCTGCTCTCCAGAGATGTTGCCTGTCCCGCTGAGTTACTCCAGCACTCTGTGTCTATCTTCAGTTTAAACCGGCATCTGCAGTTCCTTCCTACACATTTTATCCTGCCCCTCCTCTCTTCCAGCTTTCTTCCCTTCTCCCCCCCCATTACTTAACACGATAATTAAGGATAATAATATGCAACGTATTCAGAACTGCTCATACCCTGCACCTGTGAGTTCACAACGTCCACAAACGTTAGGAACCAAAACTCAGACAGCAGTTGCCCTGGCCATTCATTGACTGTGCGCTCCCGTTTCTGGAAGTGTCATGAAACACTCGTGAAGAACGGTGTGGGATGTGGTAGGAGAAAGGTGTTGCTGGGCTAGGGAATTCTCCAGGATGATAAATGTTTCATATTCTGCTGTCGATGTGCATAACTTAGTAACCAATCAACGTCACTCAATTCTGATTAAACCTGTGTCTTCAGATGATATAGTTACAAAAGCATTTCAGCTCCATCTGTTGTTATTCTGTTATGACAGGTTCCCCTTGATTGTCTTGTATCTCTTTTTCCTTGTGCTTTCCATATTCGCTTGGAGGTGCTTTGTGGCAAACCAGAATTCAACTAGTCTTCTGGTCAGCATTGGAACGGAGTACTTTATTGTCACATGTGGCTAGTCACAGTGAAATTCTTGGCTTGCATGCCCAAGGTATGCAAATAGTAGTAGTAACCCCCCAACCCCTCGGTCATGACTGACCATGGGTGATGCATTCTGGTCGGATGCAAGCCTGGGCGATGTCATATGGAGGACAGACTGCACGTCCCCCCTCTCCACGTCACTGATCGATCCAAAGGACCAGCAGGGCCGTTACAGTTTGGCAGCAGCGCCGTCGCAGGAACTGCCAGAGCGAGATTGTAGACAACGACGAACTGCCTTAGGGGCTCTGACTCCGGATTTTCTTGAGGTTTGCTCCTGGAACCTTTTCCATGACTGGATATGGCCACAAGGCAGTGGAGGTTTTATATCAGAGTTTTCCCTCTCCTAGATGGACTGCCTTCCCAGGCTGACGAGCCCCATCTGCCCGTGACTAGTGGGGGTGGGAGCGTCTACCTTCCCATGCAGGTCTATAGCACCTGCCCACTATGCAAATAGTTGCCATGTAAAGGGCGCTGACGAATTTACAATGTATCCACCGCTGGCTCCACCTTTGTTCTCCTCCCTCCCCCACCCTTAGGATGGTCCCCCCCACGCTGGGTCCTCCATTGTTCATTGTGCTACCCCCCACCCCCAACCCCACCCCCCGGCGCCTCCAAGAAGCATAATTTCATTCTTCCCTGATATTAAGGAGCCAACATCAGCACGGGCGGGAAGAGAAGTGCTTTCCTTTGTTTGCATTTGAAAGACTGATCCGGGCTGGAAACACAGTCAGCACATTGACAAACACTTTCAAAGTTGCTTTTATCTCCGATCATATTTGATGTCCAGATTGAGTGAACCATTTGAAAACCCTTGTCAGCTTTTACCAACTTGGCTTTGATTTCTGGTATGCGTCAGCAGCACCTCGCACCACACGGGGAGAGGACGCAGAGTACTCCATCAACATCCAGGTGCTTTTCCCCCATCAGACCCGACGTTATCTCACAGGATCTGGGTTTTTTGAACCGCATTGCCTAATAGTTTTTCATTTGCAGATTGTTTGGCTTTCTTTGCACATATACATAATAAACAAGAAAAAAAAATGTCATAGTCATAGACTGATACTGTGTGGAAACAGGCTCTTTGGCCTAACTTGCCCACACATGTCCCATCTACTAGTTCTACCTGCCTGCGCTTGGTCCATATCCCTCCAAACCTGTCCTATCCATGTAGCTGCCTAAATGGTCTATCGCACTTTCCCGAGCTGCTCACGAATTCTCCCGAGATTTCCCCTTGATCCAAACTCGGAAAATGTTCGTAATGAGTTTGTAGGAGTCCGTAGATATGTCGTAGTGGCTCATTATGTCAGCCGTAGGTACTAAGGTACAGGTAAGTCGGGACGTTTTTTCCAGCATGACAAAAAATGTCCACGAGTAAAAAGATAGGGGAGGAGAAAAATTGCAACATTTAATGCTCCGAGTACCTACGGCTGACATAACGAGCCGCTGCGATATATCTACGGACTCCTACGGCCTCCCACGGACCCATTACGAACATTCTCCGAGTTTGAATCAAGGGGAAAACTCGCGAGAATTCGCGAGCAGCTTGGAAAAGTGGGACAGGCCCTTTAACTGTTTCTTAAATGTTGGGATAGTCCCAGCCTCAACTATCTCATCTGGCAGCTTGTTCCATACACCCACCACTCATTGTGTGGAAATGTTACCCCTCAGATTCCTATTAAATCTTTTCCCCTTCAACTTGAACCTATGTCCTCTCATCCTCGATTCCCCAACTCTGGGCAAGAGACTCTGCGCATCTACCCGATCTATTCCTCTCATGAGTTTGAGAGGAAAGTTTTATTGATGCAGCAGATGCCGTCTACAAAGTGCAAGTCCCCAAGTCCTACTCCTGCTCGTGTAGTAGTGGCTGCATTGCTGGGGGAAAGTCTAATCGCACCACTAATCAACACTGCCAACGAGCAATGGGGACATGGTGCAGCCTTTTCTGCTGCCAGTTCTGATATTGAATCAGTCAGCGAGCTCATTAGTTATTCCCATCGTACGCTATGATTATTTAGAAACTTGACGATGTTAATTATGTCCCAAGGTAATCTATACACTTTTAAGAATTTGTTGTCTTTAAATGTGTCGCCAAATGATTTCTGGAACTCAAGCTAAGAATTATCTATTGTACATTTTCCTTGAACTACATCTCCTTTGATGTCTCGTTTTCACACCTTACACTTTCTTATCTTTGTGTCTCCCTCTCGCTTGACTCTCAGTCTGAAGGGTCTCGTCCCAAAACGTCACCCATTCCTTCTATCCTGAAATGCTGCCTGTCCCGCTGAGTTACTCCAGCTTTTTGTGTCTTTCTTTGCTGTTCATTAAATTAGCGACAGCAGATCGTAATGATAAGTTGACCATAATTTAGATCAGCGCAGGCAATTTATATCGTTCATTTTGTTCTTGGTTTCCCCCATCATGGGTATTCTGTTTGTTTTGCCCACTTTTTCTCTTCTCTGCAACGTAAATATGTCCGCATTTGAACGATCTCCCAGTCCTTAGAAAGCTCATTGACCTAAAACATTCTCTCCAGACATGCTGCTTGAACTGCTAAATATTTCCAGTATTTTCCCTTTTGTTACTTTAAGGCAAACTTTGTGCCTGAAATGGGGGCAAGAGTCTAAACAAGAACCATGCATTTCTTGATTTTCCATATGTTTGCAATGCTTGAAATACATCTCTGACTCTTGGCAAAGTACTTGTGATCTTTCAGGTGATCTTTCACTCAAAGTTTAAATCCAAGCAAGATGGAGGTCCTTGCATGAGTTGGCACACTTAACAAAATAAATGAACTAGTCCCATTGATCTCACTTCTATTTTCACAGATGTGCACACAGGAAGTTTAGAAGGGATTCTACAACTGTGCAGTTTACCTTCCACTTCATTTCCCATTTTGAGCCCGAGTATTGAACCCGTAACATGCTGTTTTTTGTTGAGCATTAAGGTTTCGTAGATCGGAAATATAAAATTATGTTCAATACTTCGAGTCAAGTCTATGCCACCTCAATTTAAAAGAAACATCTTAAGATCTTATGAACCGTGTGAGGTTTTTTTCAGTATTTACACACACAAAGGCTGGTTAAATGACACAATGAATTTATTTTTTTTTAAACTGAGGCTAAATAGCCATAAGTGATTTTGAACTGTGAAAGGTTCTTTTTTTCAGTTTTTACACATACAAAGGCTGGTTAAATGACAAGGGGTTTCTTTTAAAAAAAATGTAGATAAAAAGCCATAAGTGATTTTGCTAAAGATTTGTGAGCTCCAATAAAATAGCCAGGTGAAGCATTCGGAGTCAGCGTCTCCCTTTGTAAAGACATAAGTCTTATTGTTATTTTTTCTGCTTAATCGACGTTTTTTAAGCCAGCACTGCTTCCCAGCTACATCCTGGTTATAACATCCATCAAATTTAGAAGCATAACAGCTAACCAGGGAGCAATGTGTGCAAGTGTTGGAAAAACGCATACAGTTCACAGGATCCACATGAATTTGACTTATTTTGATAGCTCCAGTTAAAATTTAAATAGTGTCTGTCTGACATGATGTACTGAAGGAGCTTCATTTTATATATATATATATATATATACATATATCTTCTACATATATATATTGTTTTAAACTTACCTACATCCCTATGGGGCTGTCAAGAATTCAAACACAATTTTTCAGTATAACAGTTTCCAAACTTTTTTTTTTCTGCTCTGCGGAGTATGTGAATCTCTAACATCTAATGAAATCCATTTGCAGTAAGCACACAATATATACACATGAGACACAAGGGGTTCATGGCAAGGTATGTCCTCCTCTTCATACAAGACCACTCACACTCTACCATTCCGTTGATGATGAGCCGAGGCTGGGACTGTTGCATCACGGCCTGGTTAGGCCACTTGAATGCCCAGGAGCGAAGAAGACTGCAAAAAGTTGTGAACACTGCCCAGTCCATCACGGGTTCTGGCCTCCCCACCATTGGAAGGGATTTATCGGAGTCGCTGCCTCAAAAGGCAGCCGGCATCATCAGAGACCCACACCACTCTGGCCACACACTCATCTCACCCCTGCCATCGGGAAGAAGGTACAGGAGCCTGAAAACTGTAACAACCAGGTTCAGAAGCAGCTTCTTTCCTCCAGCCATCAAGCTATTAAGCACTACAACCTCAAATAAGCTCTGAACTACATGGACTATTATTGCACTATGATCGATTCTTTGTTTTTATGTGTACATGTGTGCATAAATAACACACTAAACTTTTTTTTCTCATTTATTATATTGTTTACAGTGTCCCATGTTTACATATTCTGGTGTGCTGCTGCAAGTAAGAATTTCATTGTTCTATCTGGGACAGACAACAATAAAACACTCTTGACTCTTGAAGGTTTGTTTATATTATTCATTCAAAGGATGTGGGCTTTGCAGGCTGAGCCAGCATTTAATTTCCGTCCTTAGCTGTCCTTGAGAAAATGGTGGTGGGGGTGCCTGCATGAACCGCTGAGACACATCAAACTGCAGACTGTTCGAATCTTGACCAAAACACAAATTGTTGAGGTACTCTGCATCTCTGGAGGGAATAGACAGGCAAGATTCAGGCCAGGACCCTTCTCACTTCTTCTTCTTCTTGCGTATGGCGTGCACAGCCTAAAGTTGTAGGACAACTTGTTCTATATGATCTTATTTGATTGTGCACGCCAGGTTGATTGCATTCGTCGATACAGGGCGGACCACGTGAAGGTTGCAATCTCTCACCCCCAACCCTTCTCACTGATCTTAAACTACTGTAGTCATTTGGCTGGTTCGAAAATATGAAATAAAACTCTGTCAGATTCGTTGCTGCTTCAGCTTAATCTGGAGTGATCAGAATAAATCAAATTCCTTCGGCTATTTGTACCATAACAGTCATGAAGAAGTGGGTGTACCCACAACACTGTTTGGGAGAAAGTGCCAGGATTTTGACCCAACAGAGGGATAGGGATGGCCATGAGAGTAGAATTAGGCCATTCGGCCCATCAAGTCTACCCGGCCATTCAATCATGGCTGATCTATTTCTACCTCCGAACCCCATTCTCCTGCCATCTCCCCATAACCTCTGACACCCGTACTAATCACAAATCTATCTATCTCTGAATAGGTGATCCATGGCGATCTATTTCCAAGTCAGGATGTGATGCATCTTGGAGGGCAACTTCCATGTGGTGGCGTTCCTAATGTGCCTGTCCCACTTAGGCGATTTTTTCAGCGAATGTCAGCGAGTGTCACAGCCGAAACAACGGCGACTTGAACCCCAGCTACGACAATGTGTACAACAACCGACCTCCTAGTCGACATCAAGCTGCGGCAAGCTACCGACAACTGGCGACCCATTAGGACGTCCGCCTATAACCACATCGACGGCAACCTACGTCCACCCGCGACAAGCTGTGACAAGGTAAGGCAATTCAGTAGCCAGTACCTGTCACCAGTTGACGTTGGTAGTCTCCAATTGAATTCACCAGTCAGCGCCAACAACAACCTACGACAGCACTTGCGTCAGGCTATGATCGTTGGCACCACGGGCGCCGACTGTCGCCGAAAAGTTTTGAACATTTCAAAATCCAGTGGCGACCAGAAAAAAAGGCACGACTTATTGCGCGACTTAGGAGACCATACAAGCGACACCCCAGCGACCAGGTGGCGACATCCTAGTCACCTGTAGTCGCCTAAAAAAATCACCTAAGTGGGACAGGGCAATATGCATTTGCTACCCTTGTCCTTCTAGCTGATAGAGGTGGGTTTGAAGAGGCTGCCTAGGGAGTCGAGGATTAGTTGCTGCAATTATCCTGTACATAGTACCATGATCATCATTTTTTCCCTCATTGTCCTTAATTCATGCAACACCCTTCACAGCGGCACCAAGGGACCACCTTCACCAGAAGGACAGCAATGGTTCACAGAGGCAGCCAGCACAGTTACACTTGAGTTTAGTTTAGGTTTAGAGACACAGCGCGGAAACATGCATTTAGGCCCACCAAGCACGCCCCGCATTGTATCACTACCCCACACACACACACACACACACTGGGGACATTTGACATTTTTGTACTAAGCCAATTAACCCACAAACCTGCACGTCTTTAGAGTTTGGAGGGAAACCAAAGATCTCGGACAAACCCACGCAGGTCACGGGGGGGGGGAACGTACAAACTCCGTACAGACAAGCACCCGTAGTCAGGATCGAACACTGTCTCTGGCCCTGTAAGGAAGTAGCTCCACCGCTATGCCCCTTTCTTCAGATCCCTGAAGGATGAGCTATAAATTTTAGGCTTGCCATCAAAATGAGTAAATAAAAAACTGCTCAGTAACCATTCTATTGCTTATACAGGACATAATGTAGCAGCCTACTTGATAGGCACTGTACAGACTGCTGCTACTGTGCTTCAGTGGTGGAATGAGTGAATGGATGTAAGTGCGGTGCCTAGCAAGCGGGCTGCCATGTCCAGTATAATTAATAGCATGGTTATTGAGCAGCTAAGTTTCAGTGATCTTTTGTCATTTACTCATTTTGGTGGCAAGAATTTATTGTCGATCCTTCAAGGATGTGTAGAAGATGTGATGATGTTTTGCCGATAGTGAAGATGGTCGTGAAAGTTTGCAGCGGGATCTTGATCGGTTGTCCAAGTGGGCTGAGGAATGGTTGATAATATTTAATACAGAGAAAAGTGAAGTGTTGCATTTTGAGACATCGAACAAGGGCAGGACCTTCAAAGTAAATGGTCGGCCTCTGGGGAGTGTTGTAGAGCAGAGGGATCTAGGAGTGCAGGTGCATGGTTCCTTGAAGGTCGTCGCAGGTAGATAAGTTGGTCAAAAAGGCAATTGGCACATTGGCTTTCATCAGTCAGAGTATTGAGTATAAAAGTTGGGAGGTCATGTTGCAGTTGTATAAGACGTTGGTGAGACCACATCTAGAATATTGTGTTCCGTTCTGGGCACCATGTTACAGGAAAGATATTGTCAAGCTGGAAAGGGTACAGAGAAGATTTACGAGGATGGTGCTAGGATTTGCGAAGATTTAGTGGGTTTGAGCTATAGGGAGAGGTTGAGTAGGCTAGGTCTCTATTCCTTGGAGCACAGGAGGATGAGGGGTGATCTTACAGAGGTGTATAAAATCATGAAAGGAATAGATCGGGTAGGTGCACAGAATCCCTTGCCCAGAGTAGGGGAATCGAGGACTAGAGGGCACAGGTTCAAGGAGAAGTGGAAAAGATTTAATATGAATCTGAGGGGTAACTTTTTCACACAAAGGGTGGTGGGTGTATGGATCAAGCTGCCAGAGGAGGTAGTTCAGGCTGGGACTATCCCAACGTTTAAGAAACAGTTAGACAGATACATGGATAGGACAGGTTTGGAGGGATATGGACCAGGCAGGTGGGACTAGTGTAGATGGGACGTTGGCCGGTGTGGGCAAGGTGGGCCGAAGGGCCTGTTTCCAACTGTTGCACTCTATGACTCTAAGACTCTATGACACGCAAATGGACTATTGACTGACGTCTATTACAAACCCACTGATTCCCACAACTATCATGACTACACTTCTTCCCACCTTGCTTCCTGCAAAGACTCCATCTCTTACTCCCTACGCTGCATCTGCGCCCAAGATGAGGTGTTCCATACTAGAACATCCGAGATGTCCTCATTCTTTAGGGAGCGGGGATTCCCCTCTCCCATCATAGATGAGGCCCTCACTCATGCCTCCTCGATACCCTGAAGCTCTGCCCTTACTTCCCCTCCCCATAGTCATAATAGAGACAGAGTCCCCCAGTCCTTACCTTTCATCCCATCAGCCGTCGCATACAACATATAATCCTCTGAAATCTGCGCCACCTCCAACGGGATCCCAACACTAGCCACATTTTCACAACTCCACCCCTTCCCGCTTTCCACAGAGACCGTTCCTTCTGCAACTCCCTGGTTAACTCATCCTTTCCAACCCAAACCAACCCCTCCCCAGGTACCTTCCCCTGCAACCGCAAAAGATGCAACGCTTGTCGCTAGACCCACTCCCTCAACTTTGTCCAGGGACCCCGACAGTCCTTTCAGGTTAGGCAGAGGTTCACTTGCAACTCCTCCAACCTCATCTACTGTATCCGTTGTTCAAGATGTGGACTCTTGTACATCGGCGAGACCAAACATAGACTGGACGATCGTTTCGCGGAATACCTTCGCTCAGTCCGCCTGGACCAACCTGATCTCCCGGTTGCTGGATCTTCCTTCCCATTCCTACACAGGCCTTTCCGTCCTAGTTCTTCTCCATTGTCAGAGTGAAGCTAAATGCAAATTGGAGGAACAGCATCTCTTATTTCGCTTGGGCAGTTTACAGCCCAGTGGTATGAATATTGATTTCTCTAACTTCAGGTAGCCCTGGCATTCTCTCTCTCCCTATCCCTCTCCCACCCAAGTCACACTAACTTAACATTTTTACACGTTGAATGGCTCGATTGTAATCATATAGTCTTTCCACTGGCTGGTTAGCATGCAACAAAAGGTTTTCACTGTACCTCTGAACACTTGGCAATAAACTAAACTCAAACTGAAACTGAAGATAGACGTCAAAAGATGAATAAGCCTTAAAGCACCAATTATGGTTCTCAACCAATAACTTGTACCGATCTCCATTTCTCTTGCTCTTTGGATTACTTTAATTCTCCTTTCCGCTACGTATTGAAATATTTTTCATCATTGTAAATGACATGTATGACATTTAGTGATCCTTCAAGCCTCTCATCAGGTAATTCTTATAATGCATTATGAATGAATACAGTAACAATTAGTGCTTCCATGGAGCCATTAGTTCATGTTGTACATTTTTCTTTAAAATATTAAGAGGAATATTTATCTCGGGGATTAGTATTGACGGATTGGTCGAATTAACAGAGCTGATGAATGATTTTATAACTTCATACCTTATAAATTCATTTTAGATATTAGTAAGGTTAAAAGTCATTGATAAGACAGAATAAATGCAGATTCACCTTTGGCATGACATATTTTTATACATTAGAATTCTTGACATTTATGGGTGTTTATAGGTGCATATAGTGAGTGAGTGAGTGGAAATGAGATCATTTTGAAGGCCCAAACAAAACAGCTGGTCTACAGAGCTGTTGCCCTCTCCACCCTGTTGTATGGAGCCGAGTCATGGACCACCTAGAGCAGGCATCCGAGATCCCTGAAACAATACCATCAAAGATCCTCATGATCTGAGGATCAGCTGGGAAGACAAATGCACCAACATCAGCATTTTGGAGGAAGCCAACATGACCAGCATCACCACCACCACAATAATGCAGCACCAACTTCGATGGACTGGCCATGTCATCCGCATGTCCAACGCACGTCTCCCTAAACAAATTCTGTACTCCCAATTGAAGGAAGGTCAGCAAGCCCCCGGTGGGCCAAAGAAACGCTTCAAGGACAACATCAGGAACAGTCTGAAGAAATTCCACATCACATCAAGCAACTGGGAGCACATTGCAATGGACAGGCGCTCCTGGAGGAAATCCGTGCAGGGAGGATCTGCACTTCACGAATTGGAACTACGCAGTGTTGCAGGGACAAAGCGACAGCACCATAAGGAGAGAAAGAAAGGGAATCGACGACTACCAACCACCGCCATTCTCCATTGCCCACGTTGCACCAAGGTGTGTTAATCGCAGATCGGCCTCTACAGATCCATAAGTAGATGACCCTATGGAGGACAATCATACTCGAGTGACCACCGATGATGTATGAGTGGTAGTGAGATCACTAGATTGAAGGTATATTTTTTATATAAAGTGTATATATACATACACGCACACACACACACACACGTGTGTGTGTGTGTGTGTGTGTGTGTGTGTGTGTGTGTGTATATATTACTAAAAGCTTGATCTTGACCGCTTCCTGGTGTTCAGTATATTGATTTTAGAAAAAATGCTGCCACATACGGCTGTAAAATAATGAAATCGATGAAAAATATAAGAGTTAATAGTGTTTAAAAAATGTTGAGATTCTCTCCTGCGGCCGTGCCCCTTCTGGAGGGACTATGAAACCCAGAAGTTTGAGTGCCTCAATCAGTCTCTGCAAGATGGGGGAGCGGGAGGGTCACATCTCTCAGTCTGAGCTGTGAATATCACTGAACACATGTTTGAAAATATAGTTTGGAAATGCTAAAACTGTGTTGCCTTTGGATTGGAAATGCTAAAGCTGTGTTGCCTTTGGTTTGGAAATGCTAAAGCTGTGTTGCCTTTGGTTTGGAAATGCTAAAGCTGTGTTGCCTTTGGTTTGGAAATGCTATAGCTGTGTTGCCTAATTAAAGTTGCCTTGCCTAATTAAATTTGCCTTGCCTAATGAAAGTTGCCTTGCCTAATTAAAGTTGCCTTGCCTAATTAAAGTTGCCTTGCCTAATTAAAGTTGCCTTGCCCAATTAAAGTTGCCTTGCCTAACTGAAAAGTCGATTTGAGAATGCCTTGCCTAATTGAAAAGTTGGTTTGAGAATGACTTGCCTAATTGAAAAGTTGGTTTGAGAATGCAAAGGTTCTCTTGCCTAATTGAAAAGTTAGTTTGAGAATTCAAAAGTTGCCTTGCCTAATTGAAAAGTTGGTTTGAGAATGCAAAAGTTGCCTTGCCTAATTGAAAAGTTGGTTTGAGAATGCTAAAGTTTCCTTGCGTAATTGAAAAGTTGGTTTGAGAATGCTAAAGTTGCCTTGCCGTCTATATAATTAAAAGTCTAATCTTGACCACTTCCTGTTTGCGCTGTATCTTGATTTTAGGAAAACGCTGCGACGTTCAGCTGTAATTTTTGGTCATCTTACTCAATCCCCCTCCGCTCATCAGGTGCCGAGGATTTTTCCCATTGATGAAAAATACAAGAGTTATTAGTGTTTACGTAATGTTGAGATTCTCTCTCCTGTCAATCATGCCATGAAGGCCATGCCCCTTCTGGTGGGATGGGAGGAGGGACTATAAAACCCGGAAGTGGCTCAGTCTCTGCAAGATGTAGGAGAGAGAGGTCACGACTCGGTGTCTTTAGTGGCCTTGCACCCTGCTTGAAATGGCATGAAACTGCACTTGAATTTGGTGGCCTTACACCCTGCTTGAAATGGAATTTCAAGGAATAGCCGTGAGACAACTGCCAGCCCACCAGCCGTGAGTGAGTGAGCTGCCAGCACAACAGGCTTGAGTGACTGAGCCGCCAGCCCAAGAATCCATTTCGCCCACAGTATCTATACTAGCACTCTGGAAACCAGTCCCTTCAGCCCACAACAACCATACAAGCTCACCAAAAAAAAGCCCCCCGCCCCCCCCAAATATTGGAATTGGTGGAGAGATGGTTGGGGGACCAGCCCTCCCGTGTGATGCTGGGACCCAACGGGTCCCACTTAGTCTAGTGTGTGTGTGTGTGTGTGTGTGTGTGTGTGTGTGTGTGTGTGTGTGTGTGTGTGTGTGTGTGTGTGTGTGTGTGTGTGTGTGTGTGTGTGTGTGTGTGTGTGTGTGTGTATATGTGTATATATATATATATATGTATATATATATATATATATATATATATATATATATATATATATATATATACATATAGACACAAAGTGATCTCTACCACTCATACAAGTCCCCACCCATTTCTGCAGAGACTGCTCCTCCTCAACTCCTTGGTTCACATCCCTTCCCACCCAAACATCCTCTATACCTTCCCCTGTAACCACAGGAGATGTAAAACATGGAGGGAGAGGGGGGGAGGGGCACTTTATATAAAATGGAATATATATTACATGCATTTCCCCTGTGCACGAATGAAGTTACATGCTTAGCTCTGCAAAGTGACTTGGCGTGGCACAGTGGCGCAGCAGTACAGTTGCTGCTTTACACTGCTTGAGACCCGGGTACGATCCTGTCGTAAAGAAAGAACTGCAGATGCTGGTTTAAATCGAAGGTAGACACAAAATGCTGGAGTAACTCAGCGGGCGAGGCAGCATCTCTGGAAAGAGGGAATGGACGACGTTTCGGGTTGAGACCCTTTATCAGACTGATAGGCCTAGGACAAATAGGTCAGTGTGAGAAGGGGAAGGGGAATTATTCTGCCTGGTGCAAATAATCTTTTTCCCAGAATTAGGTGTACAGCACCAAAAATATCAGCCAATCAATAATAATTGGCATGTATCCTGGTGACAAAAAAAAGGATAAGTCCATCATTTATATTCCCAATGGTCACCATCAAAATGCTGAGGGAATTATTACTGATCAGAAACCCAGTGGCCACAGAATTAAGTTAGTTTTAAGGGCGGCATGATGGCACAGCGGTAGAGCTACTGCCCCACAGCGCCAGAGACCCGGATTCAATCCTGACTATGTACGGAGTTTGTACGCTCTCCCCGTGACCTGCGTGAGTTTTCTCCGAGATCTTCAGTTTCCTCCCACCCTCCAAAGATGTACAGGTTTGTAGGTTAATTGGCTTGGTATAAATGTAAAATTGTCCCTTGAATGTGTAGGATAGTGTTAGTGTGCAGGGATCGCTGGTCGTTGTGGACTCGGTGGGCCCGAAGGGCCTGTGTCCACGCTGTATCTCTGTATCTCTAAAGTAAACGTGTTGGAAATAGAGTACTCTGTGTCAGGTGACTGACAACCTAAGTCCCCAAAATCTTCCACCAAGATGCAACCTGTGGATGGAAATGTCTCTACTTCCTGCATGAATGCAGCACCAGATACGAACTTTAAGCTAACAAGACAAGGTGACCCTTCCCACCCTTTCAACATCCACAATCTCCACTGGCAGACAACAGTGGCAAAAGTACAAAACATTTTTGACACCACTACAAAGAGATCTTTGACTTCACAAAAGAAATACCGTTAAAACAATCAGCAAGGATATGGCAATAGACAATAGACAATAGGTGCAGGATTAGGCCATTTGGCCCTTTGAGCCAGCACCGCCATTCAATGTGATCATGGCTGGTCATCCCCAATCAGTACCCCGTTCCTGCTTTCTCCCCATATCCCTTAACTCCGCTATCTTTAAGAGCGCTATATCTCTTGAAAGTATCCAGAGAACTGGCCTTCTCTGAGGCAGAGAATGCCACAGACTCACAACTCTCTGTGTGAAAACGTTTTTCCACATCTCTGTTCTATATGGCTTACCCCTTAATCTTAGTTGTGGCCCCTGGTTCTGGACTCCCCCAACATCGGGAAAAGATGTTCTATAAAATATGGATGGCACTGTTGATAAATTCGGCAACAAAATCAGAGAAATATATAGACCAAGAAAGCACACCAATGCCTGTACTTCCTGAGAAGACTTAGAAAGTTTGGCATAGCCCCGCAACTCTCGCCAACTTCTGCAGATGCATGGAAAGCATTTTATCAGGATGCTTCACAGCTTGGTTTGGAAACAGCTCCATCCAAGGCCATAAGAAATTGCAGCAAATTGTGGAAGCAGCCCAGACCATCACACAAACCAACCTCCCTTCTATTCATTCTATTTATACCTCACGCTGCCTCAGCAAGGACAAGATCATGTATCATCCATACATTGTAAATGGCTCAATTGTAATCACGTATTGTCTTTCTGTTGACTGGATAGCACGCAACAAAAGCTTTTCACTGTACCTCGGTACACGTGTCAATAAACTAAACTGAGAAAATCAGAGAAATATTTTTGTGTTCGTTTTCGAGGTCTGCACAAAACCTGAGAGTCTTCAATTTACAACAGAAGTCTTTAATGCTTTACCCAATGCTGGCTGCAACACACACTGTCTACAGAGAGGATAAACTATATACAAAAAACATCTCTCTTTGTCCTGTGCAGCGCCACCTGCTGCACGGGAGGAGCAATGGGTCCTCCCACCCCACACAGTCCACCAAACATCACAAAGATTTTTTTTTTAATTATTATTTTTATCAGGAGCAATTGTACAAGAATAAAACATTAGGCATGTAAAATTATACAATTATTGTACAGCTTCAATTTTGACATTTTAACCTGAAAATGAGGGAAGAGAAGAGAGAAAGACCAAGAGAGGGAAAAGTGAAAAGATAGGACCCCTAGACTACCAAAGTAGTGTGGCCAAAGAGTGAATAAAGATATAAGAGAGGAAAAAAAAAGAAAAAAAAGAAAAAAAGTGGAGATATACCTGCCCCTGTGAAGGGCAGGTATATCTCCAAACATCACAAAGATAATGATCTGTGAGTATAAGGGCAGAAATCTGAAACGACATATGTCCATGAATGCACCTGTTAAATTCTGGATATGTGTTTTACACATGCTATCTTACAAGTCTTGACCAGATTCTTTGATTGCTTCTTTTCCCATTACATTTACAAATGTATTTACCAGTATATTAAAGCGGTGGGCAAAAAAAAAATCACATCCAAATAAACTGAGTATTGGTATGCGAATATTTATAAAGGCCAATAACAAATTTCATTTTTTGAGTAGAGAACCAAAGTTGAAAAAATCATGGCTTAAGGATAGGACATCAAAGAAGTTCTGCTTCCCATTTGAAAGCCAAGCTTGCATATCACCAATTTTCATAGCGTCACTAAAAGTCAATTTCTTGGTATATTCGGGAGAGTCTGCTTTAAAGTGCAGCAGACGGTGCATTTTCTCAGTGTAATTTTATGGTCTATTTGCCTGTATTCACTATTTTAGAGAGCATTTAATTATAATCGACTGAGCCTCGAATCCCTCTAACTGGCAGTTCCCACTTAAATTTATGAGCACACAATTTCTATGACATTCGAAGAGATAATTATTTCAAGTATATATCAGTCATAGAATAATACAGAGTGAAAACAGGCCCTTCGGCCCAACTTTCCCACATTGGCCAACATGCCCCAGCTACACTAGTCTCATCTGCCTGCGTTTGGTCCATAGCCCTCCGAACCTGTCCTATCCAGTCATACACACATATATACACACAGCTATAGATAGACACACAATGCTGGAATAACTCAGTGGGATAGGCAGCATCTCTGGATAGAAGAAATGGGTGACGCTTCGGGTCGAGACCCTTCTTCAGACTAAGCCCGTTACTCTATCCTCCCTTGTAAAGTGTCTCCACTATGAAACCTGCAACCTGCCCTCTTGACGTTGTCCCCACTGCCCTTCTGAAGGATGTCATTGCAATAGCCAGTCCCAGCATCCTCTCTATCATCAACAGTTCTCTGGCCACTGGCACTGTTCCAACCTGTTTCAAGCATGAGGTGGTCCAGCCCCTCCTGAATAAACCTAACCTAGACCCCACCTTGCCTAGTAACTACAGACCTATTTCCAAACTGCCTTTCCTCTCAAAAGTCCTTGAAAAGGTAATTCTAAATCAACTAATGCCTTACCTACACCAAAATACCATCCTGGAAAGTTTCCAATCAGGTTTCAGGGCCCACCACTGCACAGAGTCTGCCTTGTTGAAGGTACATAACGACCTGCTTCTCGCCATCGACTCCGGCGACTGTGCAATCCTGCTTCTTCTCTACCTCAGCGCAGCATTTGATACAGTGGACCACACCATCCCAATTGACCATCTCCTATACGGGGTTGATGTTGATGGCACTGCCCTGAGCTGGTTTGTCTCCTACCTCAAAGATAGGAGTTTCTCTACCAACATAGGCAATTCTTTCTCTTCCCCAGCTCGCCTTTTCTGCGGGGTTCCACAAGGCTCCATCCTAGGCCCCATTCTCTTCTCTCTCTACATGCTCCCCCTCGGCCAAGTCATTCAAAGGCACGGCATTTATTTCCACTGTTATGCAGATGATACACAGCTCTATCTCCCCCTGAAACCCAACAACCGGTCTAATTTAATTAGCCTCATGCACTGCTCGATGATTTAAAATGTTGGATGGCTCAGAACTTCCTCCAACTAAACGAGAGCAAGTCTGAGGTCATCCTACTCGGCCCCTCCAACCCCATCAAAATGATAACAGGCAGCCTTGGAAGCCTAACCTCCTTAATCAAACTTCACGTCAAAAACCTTGGCGTGATATTTGACTCCCCATTAAAGTGTGACAAGCAAGTCAACTCTGTGGTAAAAGCTAGCTTCTTCTAACTTCGCACCATAGCTAAAATCAAACCACTCCTCAAATTCGACGACCTTGAAAAAAATCATCCACGCATTCATCTCCTCCCACCTTGACTACTGCAACTCCTTAAACACTGGCATCAGCCAATCATCCCTGTCCCGCCTGCAATTGGTTCAAAACGCCGCAGCTAGACTTCTGACAGGTACCCGTAAAAGGGACCACATCACCCCGATCCTGGCCACTCTCAACTGGCTCCTAGTACAGTACAGAATCAACTGCAAGCTCCTCTTATTTGTATACAAAGCCCTTAATGGGCTTGCCCTCCCCCTATATCAAAAATCTTCTAACCCACCATTCTACCTCCAGGTCACTCAGGTCGGCCGACTTGGGGGCTACTGACTATTCCGTGGACTAGGTTTAAGCTCGGGCGTGACTGCGCTTCTGCGGTTGCAGCACCTAGACTGTGGAATAGCATCCCGCTCCTCATCAGAACTGCCCCCTCCATCGACTCCTTTAAGTCGAGGCTCAAAACCTTTTTCTACTCCCTAGCGTTTTTGCATCCCTCTGTGAGGGCGCTGTAAACAGTTTATGTATGTATTGTTAGATCTGTCTACCATTGGATGCAGCACATTAGTACCTGCACTGATGTCCAGCACTTTGGTCAACGTGAGTTGTTTTTAAATGTGCTATACCAATAATATTGACTGACTGACTGACGGACTTCAGTTTAAACCAGATCTGCAGTTCCTTCCTACACATTTTGTCCACTATATATAGCTATACATTTAAACCAGTATATATTGGAACAGATAACTTTTAGTTCCTTTTAAGTGCAAACCATTAGTGAGTGTATAGGAAATGTGAAAAATCAATGATATGCTCATTGTATAAGCATCACATGATAGAGACAAAATAGTGGCAGAATGTAAAAAGTAAATTGCATGTGTGTTAAAAGAAATAAACGTGAGACCAAGAAAGGCGATGGGAGATTTATAATTAGGATAGATATACAGTGTATGGCCCAAAGCCTTAAATAAATGGTGACAGCTTGGTGTTACAGCCCTGTTGGTGAATAAATAAATATTGTGGCTCTATTTAACTAGTGTAATTTATAAGAGCAATGAAAGTGAAGTGATTGCATTTATACATCTGTTACTAATGCTCTATTATCATAGCTGAAGAATTCAGTAAGTATTTCTGTACTCAGTATGACACCGTAGTCTCCAAATTATCATTGGTGTTATTAGTATATGAATTCTTAATGTGTTTTTCTAACATCCCTAATGCAGGTGGTAATGTATTTACTTTAAATGGAATTGCGTCTTAACTGAAATAATGACAGAAGTATGCACAAAGCATTTAACCTTTAATCATTTCTAGGTTCATCTTTTATTTTAATGTAAGATATTAACAGGGACAAAATGCTGGAGTAACTCAGCGGGACAGGCAGCATCTCTGGGTGACGTTTCGGGTCGAGGCCCTTCTTCAGACCGAGAGTCAGGGGAAAGGGAAAGGAGAGATATAGACGATGATGTGGAGAGATATCGAACAAATGAATGAAAGATTTGCAACAAATTAATGATAATAAAGGAAACAGGCCATTGTGAGCTGTGGGTGAGGTGAGAATAAAAAACTTGTGTGGCTTGGGTGAAGGGAGGGATGGAGAGAGGGAATGCCAGTTACATGAAGTTGGAGAAATCAATATTCATGCCACTGGGTTGTAAGCTGCCCAAGCGAAATATGAGATGCTGTTCCTCCATTTTGCGTTTGGTCTCACTCTGACGGTGGAGGAGGCCCAGGACAGAATGGTCAGTGTGCGAATGGGAAGGGGAGTTAAAGTGTTTGGCAGCCGGGGGATCAGAACCTTTCAAGTTTCCATCAGCCTGATGAAAGGACCCGGTCCGAAATGTTGTTTGTCCATTTCCCTCCATGGAAGCTGCCTGATACACAGAGTACCTCGGAATTCCAACATCTGCAGCTTCTGTGTCTCTATTTCCAGAATGTGTTTTTATTTTCATTTGAAAGAATAGTGGGTCAGTAGAACATTGTGCTTCAGTGAAATCAACAGACTAATACCCGTCCCACTTAAGCGATTTTTTAGGCGCCTAGGCTGTTGCCACAGGGTGACGCCTGAAAGTTGTGAGCAGTCTCCTCAGTCGCCCAAAGAAACGCAGCGTTTTTCTGGTTGCCGCTGGATTTTGAAGCGTTTCGGCAACAGTCGGTGACAGTTGGCTTGAGGTAGGTTGTCGCCAGGATGACGTAGGTTGTTGCCAGGACGGCGTAGGTTGTTGCCAGGACAACGTAGGTCGTCACCGGTTCTGACTTTGGTGAATTCCATTGGCGACTACCTACGTCAACCAGCGACAGGTACCAGCGACTGAATTGTCTTCGATTGTTTCAGTTGTCGCCGACAGGGTCGTACCTTGTCGCAGGCGGATGTAGGTGTGGTCGTAGGTGTGATCGTAGGCAGTCTTCTTACATTAAAATAAAAGATCGTAGGTAGACTTGCTACGACTGTGACAGTTGCCGGCAGTCGCCGAAAAACCGGCGACTGGAACCCCTACGACAATGTCTACAACAACCTACCACCTAATGGACGGCAAGCTACGGCAAGCTACTGACAACCGGCGACCCATTAGGACTTCCAGTCGCCTAAGTGGGACAGGCCCATAAATATTTTATTTCTTCTAAAAATCCCTCAAATGATAAGTGATGCGCCAAAGTGCAGAGTTATAGCATGTTTTTATAACATTCACTGGAAGTCCATAAAGAGACTTAGTTTAAGAATCCCTCTAGAAATTGCCATTAAACGCATTGTGTACCATCATGCCAGATCATTGTAAAGTTCATTGCTTGTATCAGTGAAATCAAAACTGACCAACTATAGCAATTTAACGTGTTTAAGAAGGAACTGCAGATGCTGGACAATCGAAGGTTACACAACATTGCTGGAGAAACTCAGCTGGTGCAGCAGCATCTATGGAGCGAGGGAAATAGGCAACGTTTTGGGCCAAAACCCTTCTTCAGACTGCAGTCTGAAGAAGGGTTTTTGCCCAAAACATTGCCCATTTCCTTCGCTCCATAGATGCTGCTGCACCAGCTGAGTTTCTCCAGCAATGTTGTGTACCTATAGCAACTTAACCACTGTTCAAGAAAAAGGAAATATATTTTTAAGGAAATTGCTGCTTGGTGCTGCTTTCACATCGACACAATCTTTAATATACATGCAGCAGTGGCTGATAGATTCAATTCATAGACCAAATGGGGGGGATGTTGTCTTATGTTAATTAATGATACCACCCTTATAAATTCTGCATGCCTAATCAGCTTTTCCTTTTGATCAAAAACATGACAAGCTTTGAAATTCCTCCGGCTGGATCTGGCTTTCTCTTCCAATCAACAAAAAAGTCTTCATCAACCATTCCCGGCACTATCTACTCAATTTTCATTCAAAACCTTGATGGGATGTTGAGAAAAGAAGAGAAGAAAAAAAATCATCCCCTCAGATTAAAACGACAGTGAGCAGAGATATGATATTAAAGCAAACAAACAGGGGGAAATGACAAACAGATGTGTTGAGAAGATAATTATCTGTAAAAAAATCATTACAATATAATGGGGTGAAATGATCTGAAAATTTTTTACTGGAAGTTTCATGCTTTATTAAATCTTATTGTGTGAGCAATAAAGCCATCCATGCCTTTTAAGAAAAAATGAAACTGCGATGTTTTCGTTCAAAGGCGAATTTCTCTCATTTAATGCGTCACATGTTGAGTGGTTGGCATCAACTTGAATCAGTGTAAGCTAAACTGCATATTATCTGCCAGGTCTTTTATTGATGGTTACCTACATTCATTTCAGGCACCAGTGATATCAGATTAACAGGCAGATGCATGAACTGAGTATTCATGTGTTTGCAAAAAAAAAGTCAAGAGATTCACACAAGGTTTATGAGCTGATGTCAATCTTGTACCTTGCAGCTTTGTACAACTTTGGGGGCAAGAGGTTTTCCCCAGATTTTGAGCACAGCAAATAACTCTGCACTGGTTACATTTGATTATCAACTATGATATTTAGTTTTTAGCTTTTATTTTAGTTTTAGAGATACAGCGCCCTCCAGCCCACCAAGTTTTAGAGAAACAAGCCCTCCAGCCCAACAAGTCCGTACCGACCAGCGATTCCCGCACACTAAAACTACCCTATGCACACTAGGGACAATTTTCATTTTATACCAAGCCAATTAATGTACAAACCTGTACATCTTTGGAATGTGGGAGTACACTGAAGTCGGAGAAAACCCACACGGGTCGAGGGAGAACGTACAAACTCCGTATAGACAGCACCCGTCGTCGGGTTCGAACCCGGGTGTCCGGTGCTCCAAGCGCTGTAAGGCAGCAACTCTACCGCTGCACCACCGTGCCACACAAATTAGTTCCAAATTATATGGGGCCATTGGCACATGAGAGAGCATCCAAAAAGTGTATGAAGGAACTGCAGATGCTGTTTTAATCCGAAGATAGACACAAAAAGCTGGAGTAACTCAGTGGGACAGGCAGCATCTCTGGAGAAAAGGAATACGACACATTTTGGGTCGAGACCCTTCTTCAGACTGACGATTGTATCAGGTGGGGGATGAGAGAACCCGAGTGGATCAGCAGTAGAGAGAAAACAGCACAGGGAGTGCGGTTTAGCTGGAGTGGGGAGAATTAATGTTCGTACCATTGGGTTGCAGACTACCCAGGTTCGGTACATGAGATACTGTTCTTCTGGTTTCCATTTGGCCTCATACTGGCAGTGGAGAGGGTTGTGAGCAGAGAGATCAGTATGGGAATGGGAAAGGGCTTCCGAGCTGGTTTGCAATCGAGAGCTGACGATGGCCATTGCAGGCAGAGCATAGGTATTCTGCTCACTAGTAGGTTAGTCTACGTTTGATCTCATCAATGTAGAGGAAGCGACAGAGAGAGTATTGAATGCAGTAGATGAAATTGGAGGAGGTGCATGTCAATCTTTGCCTGAGCTAAACAGTGGAAGAAATGGTCTGAAGAAGGATCTCGATCCGAAACATCACTCACCGGAGATGCTGCCTGTCCCGCTGAGTTACTCCAGCATTTTGCGCCTATCTTCTGGACTGTGGATGGCTTGATCGTAATCATGTATAGTCTTAAGGCACGCAAAACAAAAAAATACACTGTACCTCAGTACACATGACAATAAACTACACTAAACTAAACCAAACTAAAGTAAACCCAAGTTCAGAATTCAGATTGATTGCTGGACTGGTAAACTTGCAAATTGAGGAGGTATTAAGCAGCCTGGGTTTAGAAGAATGAGAGATAAAATGATTAAAACACCCATAATTTTATGTGAATGGCCCCTTATGGCCAATGGCCCCTTATGCGTCTATGTGAAGTTGATTTTTTTCTTGCCTGGAATGTCTTGTACCATGCATCACCGTCTCAAAGTAAGGGGTGAGGGCAGAGATGAGAAACACGTCTTCATCCAGATGATTGTGAATGTAACATAGAACGCGGAAGAGCAGAGGACTGCCGCAGGTCCTTCAGCACACCATGTCTGTACCAATCTATTTATCCCATCTGCCTCCACATGGCCCATTTCTCTCAGTTTCCTGTTTGTTCGGATGCCTGTCCAAATCCCCTTTAATGTTGCTATCATATCTGCTTCTCCACTTCCCCAGAGAGTGCGCTCCAGGCACCTCCCACTCGGCATAGCAATCGTGCCTCGTACATCTCCTTTAAACATTCCTCCTCTCATCTTGAATGTTTTCTCTCTACTACCGATTATCTACGCATCTCGAAACTTTGTATGCTTCTATCAGCGTCAGATGTCAGAGAAAATATCCCAAGTTTGCCCAACCTCTCTTCATAGCCAACACACTCCTCTCTAGTCATTTCCTGGTGAGTCTCTTCTACACCCTCCCCATTCTCCTGCCTTCTCCTCATATCCTCCGACACCCTCTGACCAAAGAAATTCCTCCTCATCTCCTTTACAAAGGAACGTCCTTTAATTCTGAGGCTATGACCTCTGGTCCTTCACTCTCCCACTAGTGGAAACATCCTCTCCACATCCACTCTATCCAAGCCTTTCACCATTTGGTAAGTTTCATTGAGGTCCCCCCTCATCATTCTAAACTCCAGCGAGTAGAGTCAAAGTGCTGTCTAACGCTCTATCATATTATGATCACTGCCTCCTAGAGGCTCATTCACCCTCAGCTCCCTAATCAAATCTCGCTCATTACACAACATTAAATCCAGAATTGCCTTTTCCCTAGTGAGCTCAACCATGAGCTGCTCTAAGAAGCCATCTCATAGGCATTCTGCAAATTTCTTCTCTTGGGATCCAGTACCAACTTGACTTTCCCAGTCTACCTGCATATTGAAATCCCCCATGGCCATTGTAACATTGCCTCTCTTTATGCCTTTTCCATCTCCTGATGTAATTTGTACCCTACATTCTAGCTACTATTCGGAGGCCTGTATACAGTATAACTCTCATCAGGATCTTTTTACCCTTGCAGTTCCTTAAATCTAATCCCACAAGGATTCTACATTGTCCGATCATATGTTGTTTCATGCTGAGCACTGGATATCATTCTTTACCAGCAGAGCCACTCCAGATCCCTCTGCCCACTGGACTGTCTTTTCCATAGGATGATATCTTAAGATAAGACACAAAAAACTGGAGTAACTCAGCAGGACAGGCAGCATCTCTGGAGAGAGGAATGGGTGACGTTTCGGGTTGAGACCCTTCTTCAGACTGAGAGTCAGGGGAGATGGAAACGAGATATAGAAGGGTAAGGCGTGAAAACGACAGATCAAAGCAGACGATGATCAAGGAAATATATAATGTTTGATTGGTGGCCGAGGGGAAGGTGACAAGGCATACAAAAAGTAAAATTAATCAGGAAACTATTCTGCAAACTAGGGTGGGGGAGAAACGGAGAGAGAGGGAAAACAATGGTTACTTGAAGTTAGTGAAATCAATATTCAAACCGCTGGGTTGTAAGATGTTCAGCTCCCAGCTCTGCTCCTCTTTCAGCCATGTCTCCGTGAAGCTCATAAAGTCATACCTGCCAATTCCTAACTGTGCTATAGCGCATCCGCCTTGTTTCGTAAACTGTGTGCATTGTAGAGATACAGCGCGGAAACAGGCCCTCCGGCCCAACAGGTCCACGCCGACCCCCCCGCACATTACACTATCCCACACCCACTAGGGACATTTACCAAGCTAATTAACTTACAAACCTTTACGTCTTTGGAGTACACCTTCAGTTCTGTATTCACCACCCTTCTTCTCAAATTGATCCCCATTTTACCTGACCTTAGACTGTTATCTCTTTCTAAACTTTCTGGAGGCTTCAGTAATCTCTCCTGCGCTCTCCTTCCCTTTAACTTGATCCATACATTTCCGATCTCCTGAACCCATTCCGCCCTCTGCTCACCATCCCCACAACCACATATTAGTTTGAAACCCTATCTACACCCCTAGTTATGCAATTCGACAGAACCCTGGGCCCAGCAGGGTTAAGGCGGAGTCCATCCCATAAGAATAGCTCCCTCCTTCCCCGATACTGATATCATACTCACTAAATTTGCCATTTGCCATCTTTATCTTTCATCCTGCAGGTACATGCTGGTCCTATACTCCAAACTGGCCTTTTAGAAGATTCTCATGCATCAGATATGGATTTACCCCCAACCAGCCACTCCTAATCTATGTTCCACAGTTCGTGACTTTATACTGTCGTAATAAGCTTTCCCCCAATTTTCCGAGGACCAGTCTTGTCTTTCTCCATTACGATCGTAAAACCTACAGAATTATGATCATTGTCATCAAGAGGCTCCTTCACTGAACATCCAGTCACCTGGCCAGTCTAATTTCCCAACACAAGGTTTTCAACATCCCTTTCCCAGTTGGACTATCTTCATGGTTTTTCAAGAAACCCTCCTGGATGCTCCTGAGAAATTCTGCCCCATCTAAGCTCCAGGTACTCAGGGAAACCAAATCAATATTGGAGAGAGTAAAGAGCCAGGGGCAGCACGGTAGCAGAGTTGCAGCGCCAGAGAACCAGTTTCGATCCCGACTCCGGGCGCTGTGTACGGAGTTTTCCATTCCGCCCGTGAACGCATGGGTTTTCTCCGATATCTTTGGACTCCACCCACACTCCAAAGACGTACAAGTTTGTAGGTTAATTGGCTTGGTATAAAAGTAAATTGTCCCTAGTGTGTGTAGGATAGTGTTAAGGTTCGGAGGTCGCTGGTCGGTCTGGACGCAGTGGGCCAAAGTTCAGTATCTCTAAACTAAACTAAAATCCCAAGTAGCACCAACAAACCTCCCTGTAAAGCTTCGGGGGCCTCTCCAGTTTGGCAATTTTGCTGAATTCTCGTAGCCAAGTGAGCTGTGAAGGCTCAGGTCTTGAGAGAAATTTTGATGGAGAACTATACAATAGCAATATCAGAATGTTCTTATCTGTGATCAAGAATATAGGAGCACATTTGAATTCCCAACTCTCCCACAAGTAATCCCTAGTGCCTTGTTCAATCATTTCTTCACCTTGTTATGCTCTCCACCCCTCTGAATTAATTTCCATTTCCATGTCCCTGTTCCTTTCTTACGCTCCTTTATTATATGATCATAAGGTCATCAGTGATAGGAGCAGAATTAGACCATTCGAACCATCAAGTCTACTCTGCCATTCAATCATGGCTGATCTATCTCTCCCTCCTAATCCCATTCTCCTGCCCTCTCCCCATAGCTCCTGACACCCGTACTAATCAAGAATCTATCTATCTACTGACAGCCTTCACAGCCTTCTGTGGCAAAGAATTCCACAGATTCACCACTCCCTAACTAAATAAATACTTCCTCATCTCCTTCCTAAAGGAACGTCCTTTAATTCTGAGGCTATGACCTCTGGTCCTAGACTCTCCCAGTACTGGAAACATCGTTATTCTACATCTTAATATTAAAACATAAACATAATTTCCCTCTGCATAGATCAGGTTTTTGAATACTTCCAAATTTCCTCTCTTTGTAGTGGATTTCCAGTTTCAGTGGTTTTATGCTTTTGGATTCCATCTAGAAACATAGACATAGAAAATAGAAAATAGGTGAAGGAGGGGGCCATTCGGCCCTTTGAACCAGCACTGCCATTCATTGTGATAATGGCTGATCGTCCCCAATCAATAACCCTGCCTGCCTACTCCCCATATCCCTTGATTCCACTAGCCCCTCGAGCTCTATCTAACTCTCTTTAAATCCATCCAGTGATTTGTCCTCCACTGCCCTCTGTGGCCGGGAATTCCACAAATTCACAACTTTCTGGGTGAAAAAGTTTTCTTACCTCAGTCCCTTTATTCTAAGACTGTGCCCCCTGGTTCTGTACACACCCAAAATTGGGAACATTTTTCCTGCATCTAGCTTGTCCAGTCCTTTTATAATTTATATGTTTCTATAAGATCCCCTTCATCCTTCTAAACTCCAGCTAATACAAGCCTAGTCTTTTCAATCTCTCATAAAACAGTCCCGCCATCCCAGGGATCAATCTCGTGAACCTACGCTGCACTGCCTCATTCACAAGGATGTCCTTCCTCAAATTAGGAGACCAAAATTGTACACAATCTTTCTCCTTAATAACTGTACTCTCTCCTTAATCACTGCAATATGCTGACCGAGTCACTATTGTGTGGGATTAGCTACTGATCCTATAACCATTTGCACCTCTGTAGCATTGCAGGACTCTGTCCTGTCCTCAGTCCATCTACTGCTGAAGCCTTTATCCATGCTTTAGTTGACTGTAAATTTAGTTTAGAGATACAGCGTGGAATAAGGCCCTTCAGCCCACCGAGTCCACGCCGATCAGCGATCACCCATACTCTAACACTATCCTACACACTAGGGACAATTTTACAACATTACCTGGGTCAATGAACCCACAAACCTGTACGTCTTTGGAATGTGGGAGGAACCCGAAGCACCCGCAGAAAGCCCACGCAGGTCACGGGGAGAACGCGCAAACTCCGAACAGACAGCACCCGTGGTCTGGATCGAACCCGGGTCTCTGGCACTGTTAGGCAGCAACTCTACCGCTTTGCCACCGTGCCGTCCTTAAAACTTAATCATTCAGATGTTCTGCAGTCTGACCTCCCATCTCGTACCCCATTCAAACTGGAGCGAGTCCAAGAATCTGCCGCCCATATCTTAACGAGCACCAAGAATCATTCACTCATCACCTCCGTCTTATAATCTACATTGGCTCCTTGTCTGTCAATGCCTCCATTGTGAAATACTCATCCTTGATAACAAGTCATTGCCTCTGTCTGTAACTCCTCCACCCTTGCAAGTCTTTGGCCTGCTTTTCTGACATCCAATTCTGACTTCTTGAAAACATTTTACGATTTTAATTGTTCCGTAATCGGCAGCTGTACTTTTGTTACATTCCTGTCGCACATTTGTTTAGTTTTAGAGATACAGCGCAGAAACAGGCCCTTCGGCCCACCGAGTGCACCAACCAGCAATCCCCGAACATTAACACTATCCCACACACACTAGGGACAATTTACACTTATACCAAGCCAATTAGTCTACAAACCTGTACGTCTGTGGAGTGTGGGAGGAAACTGAGAATCTCGGGGAAAACCCACGTGGTCACGGGGAGAATGTACAAACTATGTACAGACAGCACCCGTAGTCAAGATCGAACCCGGGTCTCTGGCATTGCAAGCGCTGTAAGGCAGCAATTCTACGGTTGTGACACTGTGGCCACCACTTATTCATTCTTTTTTTCAGCTGCTCTTTACAACATACCACTCTGAACATATCAGTCTGAAGAAGGGTCTCGACATGAAACGTTACCCATTCCTACTCTCCAGAGATGCTGCCTCACCCGCTGAGTTACTCCAGCATTTTGTGTATACCCCTCTGACTATGCTTTTGGTCATCTATTGTAATGACTTGCATTGCACTCAAATTGGAGGTATTGTAGTGAAGTCGTGTGCAATATTTTCCATTTGATCCAATGTAAATGCAAGGTGCCAGTGTTATAAAGCTCTTCATCACCTCCAGCAAGAGCATAAGAACAAGTGAAATACAAAGGCACTCGATTTTGTTGCTGTGGTACTTATGGACACTTTTCTTAATGGATTTGAAGCAAAAACAAATTACAAATCTTTTAATGAACTACTTGCAGAAAGCATTACCCCTCGGAAAGACGACATCGACAAGAGTTAAAAGAAAGTGTTTAACTCTTAACTATATTGATTGTCTGCTAAGAGCATATAGTATCTTGTTTGTTATGTGAAAATAGCAGGCTTACCCAAAGTAATGAGTGTTCAATTGATTGTAATTCAAGGTAGGTTAGAAGCATATTGATTATTCAAGTTGAAGCTAAACTGTTATATCCATAATGTAGCCGTAAAAGTCATTCACTTTCGTCAAGTGATTGTTTTCTGATTTCATATGCATTCCCAATGTTCTCAACTGATTATAACCAGACTATTCCTCGCAAATGCAGCATTCTTGAGATGCAATGGACAGGATGTAAATTTATATTTTTGGAATAATATGAAACCGTGTTTGTTATGGAAATAGAGTGTTCCTTCCCCTCAATTAAAATCGGCCCAGTTTCATGAATAAAAGCCACTCCAGCATTTGCGATTCAGTAGTCATCAGTCTGGCAAGGGGCATGTCTACCAATACTTTTTGGCAGCTCTTCCCTTAGCATCTTAGCTTAGTTTAGAAATACCGTACTGAAACAGTCCATTCAGCCCACCGGGTCCACGCAGACCAGCGATCCCCACACATTAACACTATCCTAAACACACTAGGACCAATTTTACATTTTTATCAAGGAAATTAACCTACAAACCTGTATGTCTTTAGAGTGTGGGAGGAAACCAAAGATCTCGTAGAGAACCCATGTCGGTTACGGGGAGAATGTTCAAACTCTGTACAGACAGCACCAGTAGTCGGGATCAAACCCATGTCTCCGGCGCTGCAAGCACTGTAAGGCAGCAACTCTACCACTGTGCCACGGTATTTTCTATCAAACCATGATATTATTTTGGTATCTATCAGTAATCGTTACTGATGGGATGAACGTCATTGTTCAGTTCACATGACAAATATTTTACTCCATTTCACAACCTTAGTTTCCACAAGTGTTCCTTTAAGATGAGATTTTCTCCTTGTGTATTTCTCTCTTATTTCAGACAACAGATAAATTACTGTAAGAAATATATCTGCAGGTCTTTGGCCATTCCTTCAAGATCTGCACTAATCTCTACGAATAGGAGCTCAATGTTTTCTCATCCCCAAGACCACATCCCTTCCCTAACTCAGAGGGTGAAATCGAAGATAGACACAAAATGCTGGAGTAACTCAGCAGGACAGGCAGCATCTCTGGAGAGAGGAATGGGTGACTTGAGATGGAAGAAGGATCTCGACTCGAAACATCACCCATTCCTTCTCTCCAGAGATGCTGCCTGTCCCACTGAGCTACTCCAGCATTTTGTGTCTATCTTCGATTCAAACCAGCATCTGCAGTTCTTTCCCATTCAGAGAGTGAAATGATGACTCCAAAACACACTCATGGTCCAATTTCACAGTTACTTCTGCCCTGCAGTTCATTAAAATTATTATTTTTAGATGACAAAGGAACAGAGCTGCAATATACAGTCAGTCCCCCCTGCCCTAATCATTCAGCAGGAAACAGACTGGTTCTGTTTGACTCCTCATTGAAATCAACGAAGGGTCAAACCAGAGGGGTATATTCAAGCAAATGTTTGAACTGACCCTTTCACGTTCATGCCGGGATAGGTAGTGTCAAATTGCCCACAATGTCTCTACTCAGGGTAAAAATGAAGAATTTAACCAAACTTCCATAGTGAATCATCTTTGTGTAGATTATTTTAACTGTAAATTGTCATCTGAATGAAGCATAACCACAGATATGCTGAACCAACATGGATGAAAAGATCAATTAAATTCATAGTATAACGACAATGTATTGGCATGTCCTAACCCAGCCTTAAATGTAATGTAAGAACAAGGAACCACTGATCCTGGATAACAAAAAATGACACAAGGTCCCGGTGTAAGTTAGCGAGTCAGGCAGTAACTCTGGAGAACATGGATAGGCAACATTTCAGGATGGGACCCTTCTTCAGGCCGTTCAAACAGCACTTCAACAACATAATATACTTTTCTCATGATGCTTACGAAGGTTCCTTTACAGACTATACAGCTTTACAGATGTTATTACTGTTATGGATAGGAATGAACTGCAGATGCTGGTTTACACTAAAGACAGACACAAAATGCTGGAGTAAATCAGTGTGTCAGGCAGCATCTCTGGAGATAAGGAATAGGTGACGTTTCGGGTCGAGACCCTTCTTCAGTCAAATAAATGTTATTATCATCTCTGGAGCATGTAACATTCTCAGGGTCAAGGAAGCAGATCTGGTGAGAACCGATGTGGTCGTTCAGTGCTACAACACGAGTATTCTTCCTGAGAATGATTCTCTATGACATTAGCATCCTCTCTCATCTAAAGAGATTGCAATACCTATTAAATTGCACAGATACTGCCTCTCAGATTAGCACATCTGATGTCTGCTGAATAAGCGAATGCTGAACATGCCAGCAAGTCAGTATTAGTTAACTCCAGTAATTTATTTAGTACATTCACTCATTAATAATGAAAGTTCCCTCTAGTGCAGAGACTTGCTTGGTGCGGTGCCCCATGAAATGCTCTTAGATTTTGTAGAATACAAGTCGGAGGCTTTGAGATCCGCTATTTCATGACTTCATGCCTCTACAACAACACAGTTAAAAATTACTATCATTCGCCATGTGGCTACTTTATTTAGACATTACTTTAGACTTTAGCGTGGAAAGAGGCTCTTCGGCCTACCGAGTCCCGGCCAACCAGCAATCACGCGTACACTAGCATTCTCCTACACACAGTAGGGATAATTTTACAACATTATCCAAGCCAATTAACCTACAAACTTGTATGTCTTTGGAATGTTGGAGGAAACCGGAGCACCCGGAGAAAACCCACATGGTCACAGAGAGGACATACAAACTCCGTTCAGACAGTATCCGTAATCATGATCGAACCCGGGTCTCTGGCGCTGTAAGGGAGCAGCTCTACTGCTGCGCCACCCCATCCCATATTCATTTCATGTGATGTAATTATTGCTGGCATAGGCAGTATTTATTACACATTCACAGTTATGGCACGTTGGCGCAGCAGTAGAGTTGCTGCCTTACAGCACTTAGTGCCGGTGACCCAGGTTCTATCCCCACTTCGGGCGCTGTTTGTACGTTCGCCCCGCGACCTGCGTGGGTTTTCTCCGAGATCTTCGGTTTCCACAGACGCTCCAAAGGCGTACAGGTTTGTAGCTTAATTGGCTTGTAAGTGTAAATTGTCCCTAGTGTGTGCAGGATAGTGTTAGTGTGCGGGGACCGCTGGTCGGTGCGGACTCAGTGTGCCGAAGGGCCTATTTTTCTAAACTAAACTAAATCTCAAACAATGGCAAAAGCAAATGGGGAAGGTATCTGCTTAGGCTGCCTTTTGCAGAAGATTGGCATTATTTAGCACTCGTCTCATCTAAATGCTATTTGCCACATATCAGACTATGCCTGTGTGTTTTTTAGGTTTTACTGAATAACTGGTGAAGGTGGTGTTGTTTTTTGAAGGGAATTAAGTATTGTTTGACCATTAACCACCCACTTTTGATCTTAAGATGAAAGGAAGGAAAAAAGCAGATGTAGTCCACTGCCTGGAGGGAATCTTATATCTAAGGCTGGAAAGATACAGGTCTGACTTGCATAACCATTGTCAAATGCAGCGTCCTTGTCAAGTGTAGTTAGCCTCACCTTGTCTCCAATGTTCAGCTGTAATCAAGTCTGGAACCAAGTAGCCCTGGCAAAGAAAATAAGAGGAGAATTAGTGAGCAGGTTATTGATGAGCGATGCTGTGCACTGGCACTGTCAACATCTGTGGCATCTGTTTGCTAATTCTTGAGATGACTTTAATTGAGGAGTAATTGGGTGAATTGGATGTTCCTGCTATTGGTGGGCATAATTTATCACATTGTATGGGGAGATGTCGGTGCTGCAAATGTACTGGGGCACCTCATAGCCAAAAACGCAGCTAGTTACTTCAGTTCTACAACCAGAGGGGATTGCATGTTCCCATAGTATTTTATATATGCAGTGGTGCCAGCCTATTCTTGGTTTCACACAGAGTGAATCAAGTTGACCCAAGACAGAGTAGGTGAAACTTCAAGTAAGATTGAAAATGGATCATCCACACCCTGCACTTCTAACTGAAGAGGATTATAAATATTTCAACCTTACTTAGATAACACTGTGAAAGTCATTGGAGTCAAAACGTTTTTTAAATTTTTTTTTTTTTAAACCCTTTGTAATACAAGGAACATAAACCCAACTTGACCACATCCTAAAATGGTGAGACGAAGATGGGATGAGTGTAACTCGGTGCTAGGATGCTGGTGTGGGCTCAGTGGGCTAAAGGCATTGTTCCATGCTATCTGATTCTATTGTTCTGATGTTATACCAATTCCACATTTCTGCAATAAAAACCAACAGGGAAAATCACGTACCATCCAACATGGCCTTTAGTATTCTCTCAAAACTCTTATCATTGTCCATGAAATTGGCTATAAATAATGTAAATCATTTATTTGACCTTTTATATCATAAGGAATAGTGGAAATTAGGCCATTCGGCCCATCAAATCTACTCCATCATTCAATCATGGCTCTCCTTCCTAATCCCATTCTCCCCGTAACCTCCGACACCCGTACTAATCAAGAATCTATCTATCTTTGCCTATCTATATTAGACACTGCAGCAGTATTTACTTTGTGTGGAAGCAATATTGGCACATGCTTATTACATATTTACATAGTATCTATATTACTAAAACTCTGTTCTTGACCGGTTTCGGCTTTCTGTGCTGCGGTTTCCGAGAGTACGCTGCCACCTACGGCCGTCATTTTTGGCCACCTCGCTCAGAGCCCCCCTCCGCCACATGTGTGCCGAGGATTTTTCCCGTCGATGAAAATTGACAGAGATATTAATGTTTTTACAACATTCCCCATTCTCTCTGCTGCCCCTGCTGGAAGGAGGGGGAGCGACTATAAAACCAGGAAGTGGTGTGCCTCAATCAGCCTCTGGAAGTGGTGTGCCTCAATCAGTTAGAGGTAAAAAAGCACTGCCTACAAATAGTTGTTTGGGTTGAAGTAAAAAGGCACTCTCTCTCCCCCCCCTCTCCCCCCCCCCCCCCTCCCTCCCCCCCTCCTCTCTCTTTTCACCCCCTCTCCCTATCCTTTTTCACCCCCCTCTCCTCTCCCTGTCCTTTCACCCCCCTCTCCTCTTCCCCCCCTCTCTCCTCTCCTTTCAACCCCCCTCCCCTTTCAACCCCCCCCTCTCCCCCCCTCCCCCCCCTCCCTCCCCTCTCCCTATCCTTTCACCCCCCTCCCCTCTCCTCTCCCCCCCTCCTCTCTCCCTCCCCTCCTCCTCCTCCCCCCCCCCCCCCCTCTCTCTCCCCCCCCCCTCCCCCCCCTCCATCAATCACTCGCAGACACGCTCCCCCTCGTTTTCCCCCCGCCCCCAATCCCCCCCCCCCCCCACAACCACACGTGGGGGAACAACCCAACGGGTCTGCACTTGGTCTAGTATGATATAAAATAGCAAGCCGTACCACTATAAAATCTAAAAATATTCAGAGCAATGCATTGATACAAGATGGAAAAATGTATTGTGGCATTGAAGTGGAAGAAAAGCTTCAGATAAGAGTGCTCAACAGATATTTGTAATTACAAATGAACTGAACTAACCTTTCCAAATATATTAAGAAAAATCAAGGCTAATTGCACCAATTTGAAAAACAAATTGATATTATTATTTCAATGTAAATAATAATGGCTATTCTTACACTGTAAAAGTAGAGGCATGCTTTATA
Source organism: Leucoraja erinaceus (assembly GCF_028641065.1). Taxonomy (NCBI): domain Eukaryota; kingdom Metazoa; phylum Chordata; class Chondrichthyes; order Rajiformes; family Rajidae; genus Leucoraja; species Leucoraja erinaceus. The sequence continues at coordinate 126,227,824 of NC_073378.1, read as the reverse complement.
CAGGCGAGTCTGCTCAACTTAAAAAATAAAATAAAAAAAATATGGGCAATTCATGGGCTTCTCGTGATTACCCATTCAGTACTAAGTGCTGTAACTGGCAGAAATTTAATTTGACACCTCGAGTGAAATTGTCAAGAAAGACAAATTAAATTCACCCATCATCTCCAGCTACATGTCAATCCTTTCCAGCTATCTCTTCCTCTGGGCAAGGGCAAAATGTTATTTTCATTGGCAGCTATAGCAGTTATCAACGATTGTAGCTGGTTGCAAATTCCGAATTTAAAGTGCGATTAAGATAATTCAGGACCGTTATTTATCACCATGAATTCTACTCAAACATCATCAATTATCAATAATCAAAGGTTTCAAATGGCTTTTATTGTCACGTGTACCAATTAAGGTACAGTGATATGCAAATTACCATACAGCCATATGGGGAAAAAAAGTACCAAGCCACACAACTACAGAAAAGTTAACGTAAACATCCACCACAGCGGATTCCCCACATTCCTCACTGTAATGGAAGGCTAAAAAGTCCAATCTTCTTCCTCTTTATTCTCCCGCGGTTGGGGCAGTCGAACCATTCGTCAGGGGGTGGTCGAAGCCCCTGCGGCTTGGGGTTCCCGAAGTCGGTCTCTGTGATGTTAAGTCGGCAAACATCCATGGTTGGAGCTCCGAGGTCAATCCCTGGCATAGGGATCGTGGGCTCTGCGATGTTGAAGTCCCGCAGGCCTTTCGTGGTGGAGCTCTCAAAAGTCGGTCTCCAGCAAAGGCCGCCAACTCCTCGATGTTAGGCCACAGTGCGGATGGAGATACGATACGGGGGAAAAAAAATTTGCATATTCGTCGAGGTAAGAGATTAGAAAAAGTTTCCCCACCCATCCCCCACATAAAACAAGCTAAAGAACACCAAAAATATACATTTAACACATGCTGGTAAAACACAAAGGAGGAAAGGATAGACAAAGTGTTGACGAGGCAGCCATTGCTGGCACCACCCGATATAAATACCAAAATGTCAGCAAGTTGCTTAATAAAACACTATTGATTTCCACATGGTGAGCAGATGGCATTTTTTTTTTCTGAACGTCTGTCCAAAAAAAAAAAAATGTGTTGAGATCATCTGTGTTGAGATCATTGTTCCCTGCGATTATTTTCAAAATACCATGGAGTAAGTTTGGTTACCTCAACTGAATACTATGCCGTACATACTGTATAACATAGAGTGAAAACTGGCAGCTGTATCATCCACTGGACATCTCATAACATCATCAGATCATAAGAGATAGGAAAAGAATTAGGCTATTCAACCCATCAAGTCCACTCCTCCATTCAATCGCGGCTGATCTATCTCCCCCTCCTAACCACCCCATTCTCCTGCCTTCTCCCCATAACCTCTGACACCCATACTAATCAAGAATCTATCTATCTCCACCTTAAATATATCCACTGATTTTGCTTCCACAGCCTTCTGCGACAAAAAAATTCCACATTCACCACCCAGACAAACTAAATTCCTCCTCATCTCCTTTCTAAAATGACATCCTTTAATTCAGAGGCTATGGCATCCAGTCCTCGGCTCTCCCACTGGTGGAAACATCCTCTCCACATCCACTCTATCCCAGTCTTTCACTATTCGATTTGTTTCAATGAGGTCCTCTCTCATTTTGCTAAACTCCAGCAAGTATATGCCCAGTGAAATCAAACGCTCATCATACGTTAACCTACTCATTCCTGGGATCATTCTTGTAAACCTCCTCTGGATCCTCTCCAGAGCCAGCACATCCTTCCTCAGATATGGGGCCCAAAATTGCTCACAATATTCCAAATGCGGCTTGGCCTGCACCTTGGGCCTCAGCATTACATCCCTGTTTTTGTGTACATGCCCTCTCGAAATAAATTCTAGCATTGCATTTGCTTTCTTTACCACCGATTCGACTTGCAGATTAACTTTTTGGGAATCCTGCACCAGCACTCCCAAGTCACTTTGCACTTCCAATTTCTGGATTCCAAACAGTTTCACGCATGTTCCTGTGAAGGTCACTGCCCAGTGATAGGAAAAGAAGATACTGGTTGATATTTTCCTACCAAGCACAGGAGCACTTAGCCAACTTAGTACTCCCCACTCTCTGATGTTTAACATCAATAAATATGTGTAGGAAGGAACTGCAGATGCTGGTTTAAAGCAAAGAGACACAAAAAGCTAGAGTACCTCAGTGGGTCAGGCAGCATCTCTGGAGAAAAGGAATAGGTGAAGTTTTAGGTCGGGACCTTCCTACAGACTAAATAAATAAATTCTTCTGTCAGGAACTAAATCTTGCATCTCTCGAGCTGTGTGGAACAATGCCTCTTCAGGAAATATATTCATTCTTTACGTATTTGGGAGAGTTAAATGGTCCCTACTGCGAGGACACTAACATCTGAACCCCAAGACTACCTGTGTAGGAAGGAACTGCAGATGCTGGTTTAAACCGAAGATAGACAAAAATTGCTGGAGTAGCTCAGCAGGACAGGCAGCATCTCTGGAGAGAAAACAATGAATGATGTTTCGGGTCGAGACCCTTCTTCAGATGAAGGGTCTCGACCCGAAACGTCACCCATTTCTTCTATCCGGAGATGCTGCCTGTCCCCCGCAGAGTTACTCCAGCATTTTGTGTCTAACCACAAGACTGTATCCTCATTTCCAATGGCCATCTCTGCCTCTTTACAGGTCTGATTCAGGCCTATATGTTTTTCCACTAGGCAATCTCCTCACAAACATCATCAATTATCAATAATCACAATATAAATACCAAAATGTCAGCAAGTTACTAAATAAAGCAACATTGATTTCCACATGGTGTGCAGTTGGCATTTTTCTGGACTTGTCAACTGTATACAGATCATTGTTCCTTGCGATTATTTTTATATCGGAAAGTTTTTCACATGGTTAAAAACTGTTGGCCAGCTTTCAAAACGAACACAGGCACTATAAAGTAGAAATTTTGTTTTTATTCCAGTTTATAACAAGTACTCTCTCTTCAGCATTACTGTCCTCTTGAATCATCAAAATCGTGCTTCATTTTCTATCTCAAATGGAGTACTGTTTAGTATCTAAAGAAAGTTAAATGGTCCAGACTGAGGTAACATTGACATCCGAACCCCAAGACGGCCTCCTCATTTCCAAAAGATAGACACAAAATGCTGGAGTAACTCTGCGGGACAGGCAGCATCTCTGGAGAGAAGGAATGGGTGACATTTCCAGTCGAGACCCTTCTTCAGACTGGGGAGAGGAAGACACAGAGATATGGAAGGACAAGGTGTGACAACGAAAAGATCAAAGGGAACAAAGCTCAAGGCAAATGTAGAATAGATCATTATTAGCTAACAACGAAACATACAAAGATAAAATTTAATCAGGAGGACAGTCAGACTGGTCAGAGAATTAGGATGGGGAGGGATGGAGAGAGAGGGAAAGCAAGGGTTACTTGAAGTTAGAAGTCAATATTCATACCGCTGGGTTGTAAACTGCCTAAGTGAAATATGAGGTGCTGTTCCTCCAATTTGCATTGGGCCTCACTCTGACATATTTCCAAAGGCTACCTGTCACTTTACATACTGTGATGTGTTATTGGTTTTTGAGAAAGGTTGCAAATGAATTGGAAACATGGAAAAGTTGTCAACAAATGGTTTATGTTTTCCCTTGAGTGTGTCAAAATTGGCAAGCAAAGAAGAGGACAATCTTCCACAAGAGATACCTTAGGTCAGTACTTAATCATTTGGTTGTTGTGAATAAATAAATGACCAGAAACTACCTGGAGACCACAAGATGTTATCCTTGGAAAGACACAAAATGTAACTCAGCAGGACAGGCAACATCTCTGGAGAAAAGGAATGGGTGGCGTTTCGGGTGGAGACCCTTCTTCAGATCTGAAACGTCACCCATTGCTTCTCTGCCTGTCCCGCCGAGTTACTCCAGCAGTTTGTGTCTATCTTCGGTTTAAACCGGCATCTGCATTTCCTTCCTACACCTAGAGACCACAGGTGTCTCCGCGTCTAAGTAAATTGTAATCTCAACTGCAACGAAACACGAGAAAAGCATGGGGAAGAAAAGATTAATGCCTTTCATGCCAAGTCAGTCGAGCGGAGCGACTGTATTAATTCTGTAATTGATTACACAAGAACATTTTCCGGTGTTATACAGAAGAGGGAGGTCCTGTCAGCTTAGCAGTGGATGACTGGGGAACACTGATGTAGAACTCTTTCAGTAGCGATGAGGGAGTGGGGGCTCGGAAAGCGGAAGTCATTAAAGAGAAGCAGGGGCAAGAGAGGTATCTTGGACCAGAGGGGATAGGATGGAGTCGAGGGACGTGGAAATTATTTGAGCCGGGCAGGAGCAGGCAGAATCAATGGGTCTGCCTGGGCAGTTCTAAGGAAAGGTCTCAATTCGAAACGTCACCCATTCCTTCTCTCCAGTGATGCTGCTTGTCCCGCCGAGTTACTCCAGCATTTTTGCCTCTATCCAAGGATAATACCCTATGGAAAAGACAGGTCGGTGGGCAGAGGAGTAGGGTAGCACGTTGTGTCTATCTTTGGAGAACACTGTTGATCCTCAAGCTTTTTTTTATTTATTTTTTTATAAATGAGTCTTTTGTCCGAAAGTCAATGTGGGCGCAGGTGGTCACTGTTTGTCTCGGCCGGGTGTGTCTCTGGTGATCCTGTTGCAATAGCAGTGTGTTTGCTTGTGTGTGTGTGTGTGTGCATGCGTGTGTGTGTGTGTGTGTGCATATATGTGTGTGTGTGTGTGTGTGTGTGTGTGTGTTTGCATATGTGTGTGTGTGTGTGTTTGTATATATGTGTGTGTGTGTGTGTGTGTTTGCATATGTGTGTGTGTGTATACATATGTGTGTGTGTGTGTGTGTGTGTGACGCTGCCAATGCAAGCTGCCCGGTTGAAGGGATGCCGGCACTGAGAGCTTTTAAACCACAGGCTGGAGGAACCTGTCGCCGCGCTGCGCTTCACCGCACCTCCAGTTGGCTGCCGCCGAGAGTGGAGCCGGACAGGGAGCTCGGCGCATGGCCGGTTCATCCACACAAACATACATACCAAAGCTGTGTGTGCAGCAGCAAAAGCAATTTGAACAAAGCAAAGAGCGCGTTTGGTAGAAACATGAAACAGTTTGCCTGTTTTTTTGTTGACTGGGTCAGGTGTGTCGGCTGAGCCGTGGAGCACATTGCAAGGCGGGGTGGGGAGAGGTTACATTTCTCAATTCTCACTCCAGCTCCCACGCCTTTTCCGCGTTCCCCGACTGGCTGTGAACTGCTGAGACACAGCCACCCAGCAGAGTGCAAATGTCAAACTAACTGCCTCCCATCTCCAAGGCAGCATCTCCCGGCCGGGGAGTCGAAATCCTTCAGGGATTTCGTTCTTGGAGGTCGGTATGTGGGTGTTTCCATAAATCCAGCACTCAGTGGCGAAACTGAAGGTCTACAAACTTCCAGATTATTTTCCTGTTATTTTATGTAATATTCCCATTGTTTCATATCCTGCATTTTCAGCAGTATTGATCATGGTGTATAGCCAAAAAATAATGTGAAGAAACAAAAATAATTGTTTTTACAGAGAAAAATATCAGATATGTCCATGTTTTCTTGCCTTTTGAGACATTTTTCGAGCAGGATTTCATCAAATCCTTCGGCTGATTTATGCCAGAAAGATTACATTAATTTTGCAATTAACCAACTATACAAGCCAAACTCTGATTATGCTTATAATTTTTTTTAATCATTATCACCCGATAAGACGGTTTTCTGATGCCCCAAATGTTTGCAGCAGAACGCGAGGAGTGCCACTTTGGTCACATGGGAAATATATGATTTGGGAGCAGAGTAACCGTTTATATAGTCATAGAGTGATACAGTGTGGAAATAAGCCCTTCGGCCCAACTTGCCCACACCGGCCAACATTGGCCCAACTGCAGTGGACTTGCTTGCCTGCGCTTGTTCCATATCCCTCCAAATCTATCCTATCCATGTACCCGTCAAACTGTTTCTTCAACGATGGGATAGTCCGAGCCTCAACTACCTCCTCTGACAGCTTGTTCCATACACCCACCACCCTCTGTGTGAAAAACATACCCCTCGGATTTCTAATAAATCTTTTCCTCCTCACCTTGAGCCTATGGTCTTTGATTCTGGGCAAGCGATTCTGTGCATCCACCAGATCTATTCCTCGCATGATTTTATACACCTCTGCAAGATCACCCCTCATCCTCCTGCGCTCCATGGAATAGAGACCCAGCCTCCTCAACCTCTCCCAATAGCTCGCACCCTCTAGTCTGGGCAACACCCTCTGAACCCTTTCAAGCTTGACAATATCTTTCCTATAACACCTTCGAGAACTGAACACAATATTCTAAATGGGGTCTCACCAACATCTTAGATCAACCACCACATAACCTCCCAACTTCTACTCAATACTCTGACTGACGAAGGCCAAAGTGCCAAAAGCCTTTATTACCACCTTATCTACCTGTGACACGACCTTCGAGGAACCATGCACCTGTACTCCTAGATCCCTCTGCTCTACAACACTACCCAGAGGCCTACCATTTACTGTGTAGGTCCTGCCCTTGTTCGACATCCCAAATGCAACACTTCACACTTCTCTGTATTAAATTCAATCAACCATTCCTCCGCCCTCCTGACCAATCGATCCAGATTCTGCTGCAATCTTTCACAACCATCTTCACGATCTGTAAAACCACTAACTTTTGCATCATCAGCAAACTTGCTAATCTTACCCTGTATGTTCTCATCCAAATCATTGATGTAGATGACAAACAGTAACGGGCCCAGCACCGAACCATGTGGCACACCACTAGTCACAGGCCTCCAGTCCGAGAAACAACCTTCCACCATTACCCTCTGCTTCCTTCCGTGGAGCCAATTTGCTATCCATTCAGCTATCTCTCCTTGGATCACATTCGATCTAACCTTCCAGAGCAGCCTACCATGCGGAACCTTATCAAATGCCTTATTGAAGTCCATGTATACAACATCTACAGCTCTACCCTCATCGATTTTTGTCACGTCTTCAATAAAAATCAGAATTAAGAGACACAACCTCACACGTGCAAAACCTTGTTGACTATCCCTAATCAGACCTTGCCCATCCAAATGCCTGTATAACCTATCCCTCAGAATACTCTAGTAACTTTCCAACTACAGATGTTAACCTCACTGGCCTATAGTTCCCAGCATTTTCCCTGCAGCCCTTCTGGAAAAGAGGCACAACATTTGCAACCCTCCAGTCTTCTGGCACCTCTTGTAATAAGGATGACTCGTAAATTTCAACCAGGGCTCCAGCAATTTCCTCTCTAGTTTCCCGCAATGTCCTCAGATATATCTGATCAGGCCTTGGAGATTTGTCTACCTTCATACATGACAGTACCTTCAGTACTTCTTCGACAGTAACCCTGACTGCTCTCAAGACATTTCTACTGACTGCTCCAATTTCCTCTGTCCTACTGTCTTTCTCCTCGGTAAATACTCATTGAGGACCTTGCCCGTCTCCTGTGGCTCCACAGAGGTGACCACCTTGATTCCCGAGAGGTCCCACTCTCTTTCTCATTACTCTTTTCCCCCTAATATATTTATAAAATCTTTTGGGATTGTCCTTTATGCTACCCGCCAGAGCTATCTCCTGGACTCTTTTTGCCCTACTGATCTCCTTTTTCAGTTTACTCCTTAGTTCTCAAAACTCCTCCAGGGATGCACTTGATCCCAGCTGTGCTATGCATTATTTTTGGCCTCAATTTCCCTCATCAGCCAAGCTTCCTTACGCTTGCCTGCTTTGCCCTTCACTCCAACGGGGACATACATATCCTGAGCTTTCTTCAGCACACTTTTAAAAACATCCCACTTGGCCGATGTTCTTTTCCCCTCAAATAACCTGCTCCAGTCAACTTGAGCGAGACTTTCTCTCATACCCACAAAGTTGGCCAAACCCCAGTTGAGCATTTTAACACGTGGACCCTCTCCATCCCTATCCATAACTATCCTAAACCTAATCGAACTGTGGTCACTGATTCCAAAAGACTCCTCCACACACACTTCATTAACTTGCCCTTCCCAATTTTCCCAATACTAGATCCAGCGTTGCCTTCTCACGTGTGGGGCCCTCTACATGCTGCTTAAGAAAAATCTCCTGAACACTTTTGAGGAATTGTACCCAATTTAAACCTTTCACACTATGATTTCCCCAATCTATATTGGGAAAGTTAAAATCCCCTATTACGCCAACCTTATTTGACCTGCAGCTGCATGCAATTTCCCGGCACACTTGTTCTTCTAATTCCCGTTGACTATTCAGGGGTCTGTAGTACACCCCCAACAAGGTGACCATCCCCATCTTGTTCCTCATCTCCACTCACTAGACAAACTATCCATGATGTCACCTCTGAACTCAGCCGTTACATCCCCCTTAACCAACAATGCAACCCCCCCCTCCTCTTTCTCCCCACCCGTCTCTCCAAGTCAAAGTATCCTTTATTGTTATTCAGACCTTTCGGTCTGAACGAAATTTCGTTGCCTTGCAGTCATACATATAATAAAAAGGACAAAAGCACACAATAAACATAAATTAACATCCACCACAGTGAGTTCACCAGGCAACTTAAAAATCTTAAAGTCTTCGTACCTTCCCTCCTTATTCTCCCTCTGCGCCGAGGCGATCCAGGCTTCGGATGTTGTGACCCCACCAGGTGATGGTAAGTCAGTCCCGCCATCTTGGAAAAGTTACAGTAGCCCAGAACACTGAGCTGCCAGTCCTGCCCCTCCCTTAACCAGGTTACAGTCATGGCTACAACGTCCCAGTCGCTCATACCTATCCATGCCCTAAGCTCATCTGCCTTAACCGTCAGGCCCCTTGCATTAAAATACGTGCAGTTTAAACCAACCCTCCTTCCTCGCTCTCCGCCTTTCACCTGCCTATTCTGTCCACTAACCTTTCCCACACCACCCTCCATACCAACTTCCAGCCTCTCACTTGCCTCTGTATGCACGAGATCCCACTCCTCAGCCAATCTAGATAAACCCTCCTGTGTAGCATTAGCAAATCTACCCGCTAGGATGTTGGTCCCCCTCCAGTTTATGTGCAACCCGTCCCTTTTGTACGGGTCACCCCTGCCCCAGAAGAGAGCTCAATGATCCAGAAATCACGAGGTACTGGAAACATCCTGAGATCACTACCCTGCAGGTCCTGCTTTCCAGTCTTCTACCCAATTCCGTAAACTCATGTTGAAGAACATCCGTCCTCTTCCGACCTATAACATTCATGCCAACTCCATGTTTACTTCTCCTTCTCGTTGTCACCCACCTTCACTCTTCCTGTATCCTCAGTGTGACAACCTTACTGTAGGTCCTGTCCAGGAAACTCTTGTTATCCCAGATGGCCCTGAGGTCATCCAGCTGCTGCTCTAGTTCCCCAACAGGTTCATTCAGGAGCTGCACCTGGACACAATACCCACATTTTGCCTCACCAAGGCCCACACTTTGCCTCACCAAGGCCCACACTTCACTTCCCCTCAAACAAGGCCCCTCCCAACAGGCTGCTCCCCTATCCCTGAACTTGATTTTTTATCTCATCAAGTCAACTATCCACTCAACTAATTAAGATGTCTCAGCCAATCTACTCACTGGCTGGTCTGTCTGGCAGCTGCTCCACTGCGAGGTAATATATTGTTGCTTTTTTTTAATTGTTTATATTTTGTGTTTAAACTTTCCATTGAAATACATAATAATGATTAGAACTTAAAATCATGAAATAAACATCCAGTTTGCTCACCTATTTTAGCGAGGCCTCATTCTGTAGTCCCTCGCTTGTTTAAATTTGTCAAAGCTATTTATAGCGCTATAATGGGTTTTCTTTGAACTGGGCGCGATTGTTTTTAAAATTAAAACAACGCGATTATAATGACCCTGGTGTGAACTACGGGCCTCGTGGTCGGTTATTTGCCGACATTTTCCAAGGGAGCCTAGGAATCAGTAATTGTCCCCTATGTCATAAATAAAACAAATTCTCGGGTTTTTTTTAAATTTTGATAATATTTTAAAATTTGGTCGATTTTGATCACAAATCAGCTCAAAGGTATCTTAGGTAGGCACTTCTTAATGCTGTGGTATTTCAATATGATTTAATAACTTACAAATTTGGCCACACAGGTTGGTACCTTTATTTAGAGAAACACCTATTTCTGAACTTAGTGCCGTGTGTGTGCGCGTCAGTGTATGTGTGTGCCAGTGTGTATGTGTATCAGTGTGTGTGTGTGTGTGTGTCAGTGTGTGTGTCTATGTGTGTATCAATGTGTGTGCGTGCGCCAGTGTGTGTGCGCGCATGTGTGTCAGTGTGCGTATGTGTTTGTCAGTATGTGTGTATCAGTGTGTGTGTATGTGCGCACGTGTGTGTATGTGTGCGAGTGTGTATGGTTGTGTTAGTGTGTGTGAGTCAGTGTGTGTGTATATCAGTGTGTGTGTGAGTGTATGTGTGCGTGTGTGTCAGTATGTGTGTGCATGGGTGTCAGTGTGTATGTGTGAGCGGGCGTGCAGTAACATAACCAGAATCAGTCAGAATCTGAATCAATGTATGTTCCGTGTGCGTGCGAGTACGTGTGGCAGTGTGTGTGTGCGTGCGAGTACGTGTGGCTGTGTGTGTGAGTGTGAGCGGACGTGCAGTAACAGAACCAGAATCAGAATCAAGGTCAGAATCTGAATTAATATATTGGCCAAGTATGTACACATACCAGGAATTTGACCTGGTGCTGTGCGCGCACATGGTAAAAACACACTATATTACAGAATTTTAAAAAAACACATTATAATTAAAAAATGTAAAAACAAAAGTGCAAGAGTAAAAAGGGGCAGCTTTGCTATATATTGCACATGTAGATATCTAAAGTTCACTTGGAGAGTTCACAAGTGTTTATCTACCAGACCAGAATGTAGTGGAGTCCAGCGGCTATTAAGTAGAGCTACCGCTTGTGGGAAGAAGCTGTTTTTGCGCCTGAGTGTGAGGGGTTTGAATAGAAAGCAATGGATTCATAATCTTGTGCGCGTCTTTTTGAGATGGGTACATGTTAATACCGCGAAGAGTGGGCAATGCCGTGGGCAAGTGCGTGGTGTGTACACTATAACACTTACCTTCATATGTGTGGGAGGTGAATGTGTGGTGTAACAGCAACAAACGGATACAGTGCATAGATAGAACAATGTGCATGGGGCGGTGCAACATGTGTTTAGTAAGACGCTGCATGCTCACTGTACCCATTATAACTGAGTGTATGTGTTAACTCTACTCAGTAATGTTATGTGTGAAATGTTCACTGCGTTACTGGCAACACAAAAATACCAGCCATGTGTGCGAATATAGCTGTCCCTGTACTTGTAATGTGGAAAAGACGCGAATTCCTTGTTCTCTGCAAGTTCATTCTCATATGGGGTTTTTTTCTTATATAAGCGGGAATTGAAAGTCAGTCGGGCTTCCAAACCCTCCCTTCCCTCCACACCCCGGCTAAACTAAAACAAAAGACTGCCACAAAAGTGCTGGAGTAACTCAGCGGAACAGGCAGAAGGGTCTCGACCCGAAATATCACCCGAAAACATTCCTTCTCTCCGGAGACGCTGCCCGTCCCCCCGCCGAGTTACTCCAGCCTATCTTCGGTGTAAACCGGCATCTGCGGTTCCTTAACAACGCAAACATTAAAACAAAAGCGGCCAGGGAGTGGCGGCTCTTTCTTTATTTCGCCGAGGACTAACGGGACCGGTTGGTTCCCCGCCGGCCGCTCGGCCTGGGTGGATAGCTCACTGCCCCACCACGCTTTATGTAGAAAAAGTTACCCCTCAGATTCCTATTGAATTTTCCCCCCTTCACCTTGAACCCATGTCATCTGGTCCTCGAATACCCTACTTTGGACAAGAGATTCCGTGCATCTAAGACATGTCGTTGGCTTCTAGTCTCTTTTAGAGTTGGCTGCGGTGTCCAAGGCTGGGCGGCTCCCTCGGTTTACAGGGCGCTGGGTGGTCGGGCAACTAGCCTTTCGCACAAGTGCTGTTGCGGGGACTGAACCCTCTCGTTATTTTCGCAGCTGAGTGTATTGGCGAGAGACGACGGAACGGTTTGAGTGGCTTGCGCCGTCACCACTTGGAGCGATTCCCCACCTCTCTCTCTCACTCACTCAGCCTCTGTCTCTCTCAGTCTCTGTCTTACACCCATCCTGTGAACACTTCCAACCCTGCTCCATTACACTGGAGGAGTTACGCCAATCTCCCTTCGTCCCCCCCTGTGAGAATACACTTAATTGACAACCTCCGCCACCCCGGAGTCAATTCATATCCATTTCTGAGCGCGAGTCAGGAGACGAGAGAGCATCGGGGTGAGAGTGCTGTCAACCTATCTGAGGTGATTGAAATACCATTTACCAGAACTAAACGTCCTGCGTTTCATTATTTATACTTTTCTGTACAATACGGACGCGAGAACAATGTTGTGGTTGCCGCCCCGATCTACAAACAGATCGTCTGGGCTCAGTGTTTAACTTATGTTCGCCTGTACATGTCTCGTACATGTATTTAGTGGAAGTCGCTAACTGTCTTGTCTTCTCCCCGACAGAGAGGCTCGTTGTGTGCCGCTGGTGCTGCCGCTGCCGCTGCCGCTACGGTGTGAAGATCGCTTGTTGTCAGTGGGTGGAACCACTCTCTCCCCCGCTCCCCCCCCTCTCTCTCTCTCTCTCTCCCTCTCTCGCTTTCTCCGTGGAGTCTGTGGAAAGCTTTTATTGGCTCGGGATTTTTTTAGGAAATGGCAACACCAGACATTGGAACAGGAACCGTGTTATCCGTGAGCAGCGGGAGGAAATCGGAGTTAAACGATTAGAATGCAAGTCGCTCAGATCTCCCAAAGTCACCAATTCCGTTAAGAGCAGGACTCGCAGCCCGTTTTATTTTATTTTTTTACGTGTGTGTGTGTGTGTGCTCGCTATCCCTCCTCAGTCTGCACGCCACGCTGGTTTTTTGGTACAATCTCCGAGTGTCATGAAGAAACACCTGGCTTTTCTACTGCATGGCTTTTCTACTGCACTGCATATACTGGCTGCAGCCATCGGCCTGTCCGAGGTACACAAGAATGGTGAGTAACATCAGCGCCTTCTCTCTCTCTCTTCTGCCCCCTCTCCCTCTCCCTCTCCACTCAGTTGCGGTGTCAGCTAGTGTGACTACTTCCTTCCTCGGGACTCCACTGCCGCCCGAGCATCGAAACCCCAGTTTTTTGGGCCAGGAGACAGCCAGCTGACACCCCCCCCTCCCCCGACCAAAGTCAGCCCCGGGTCAGACCCAGACCTAGGGAGATGGCCAGGAGTTAGATTTAGCTCTTAGGGCTAACTGAATCGAGGGATGTGGGGATTAAGCAGGAACGGGGTATTGATTTTAGATGATCAGCCGTGATCATATTGAATGGCGGTGCTGGCTCAAAGGACCGAATGGCCTACTCCTGCACCTATTTTTTAAGTTGTCTATGGTTGCTACAGCCTCTTAATGTACGCTACAGCCTCTTAATGTCGTTTCTTAATGTACATGAAAACAGCGCTGGACAATCTTAGCTCCGCGGGACGGCGGGGTCTGATCACCAGAACTCCTTGAGAACAGTGTGTAGGAAGGAACTGCAGATGCTGGTTTAAACCGCAGACGTTAGACACAAAATGCTGGAGCAACTCGGCGGGACAGGCAGCATCTCCGGAGAGAAGGGACTATCTTTTAGCATAGCTTCGGTGTGAAAAAGGGAGTGGTCGGGAGGTGTCCACGGAAATGTTATGTCTGCTTACTGAACAAACCGATTTTGTGGGGAGAAAGCGCCGCGTCCCGCTCCAGCCTAAACGGCGACGGTTGGAGTGTGTGTTTTGACCCTCCACGGTTTGCTGTCAGTGTGTTTCCGGGCGAAACCCCGGTCTTGCTGGGCCACCTCTAGTGGGAACTAGCGGTCCTTGTCTGCTCTGGTCTCGGCGAGCGCTCGCCTTCCCTTTCACCACTAGTTGCTGGCTGCTTGGAGCGGGCGACACAGCGGCTGCTTTCAACTGAAACTGTGCAAACGGGTAGGATGAGCCTGGTGGTAGCTGGCATTGCGGGCTTTACAGCGGGCAGGGCGGGATTTAGGACTGAGAGGAGAAGAAAAACTTTTTCGCCCCTGAGAGTTGTGAATCTGCGGAATTCTCTGCCGCAGAAGGCAGTGTGGGGCTAATTCACTGGATATTTTCAAGAGAGATTTAGTCCCTAGGGCTAAAGGAGAAAGCAGGAACGGGGGTACTGATATACAATGGTATATGGACACACTGATCTGTTCTGTATTCACGCCTACTATATTCTGTTGTGCTGAAGCAAAGCAAGGATTTAATTGTCCTATCTGGGACACATGACATTAAACTCTCTTGAATCTTGATTCAGGATGATCAGCCCTGGTCACATTGAATGGCGATGCTGGCTGGAAGGGCCGAATGGCCTACTCCTGCGCCTATTTTCTATGTTTCTATATCGCCTCTCCCTGGTATGTCAAACCTCCTTTGATCTGAAGGACCACGGCGGCGATCTTACAATGAAGACACGCCGGCTCCATCTAATCTCCACAACACCGCTGATATACTTGGAACGCTTAACAAAACCGCTTGCCTATACTCTTTTTTAAGACCCGCCGCCTAACATATTAACCTTGTCTGGCGGCCAGCAGCCTATCTTCCAGACTGATTTTATTTATTAATCCTAAGTCAACCACTTGGCGGTGCCCTGGTCTCGCCCCCTTGCTCACCCCCTGACCGGCGTTTGGTTTGAGATTGTACAGAACCGATGCCTTCTCCGGCGCTCCTGTGCTTGCTGGCGTTCTGAAAAGCCACTGACACCTCTAAACTCAAAGCTACAAATCCCCCCCAAACCCACGCCTCAAAAAACTAAAGGACACCCGTGTAATAATCTAGCCGCAACCCGCGAGAAAACACCCAGCAGAAGTGTGTGGGAAGGAACTACAGATGCTGCTTTACACCGGAGATAAGGCACAGAATGCTGGAGTAACTAACTCAGCGGGACAGGCAGCATCTCTGGAGAGAAGAAGGATCTCGACCCGAAACGTCGCCCATTCCTTCTCTCCAGAGATGCAGTCTGTCCCGCTGAGTTAGTTACTCCAGCATTTTGTGTCTGATATCTTCAGGAAATAATCGGACCTGGCTATAGAATAATGGACGCGGGGAGGAGGGGAAAGACGGCGACGATATATATATCAGAAACACAGAAAAGTTATTCAAAAAAATAAGTTGATTACGAAATATAGCGTTAATCGAATACCCGGTCGTAAATGTAAAACTCCAGCCCGAGAAAGTGGGGAATGGTTTGGAGAATGGTTTATAGATGGGGTCCCGGGAATTTTAGAAAATGTATTCAGAGAGAAGATGTGGCATATTAATTTGGATGTGTGTGGCCTGACGTGTATCGGGAGGGGGTGCAGATTAGTTAGCGGCGAGTCAGTGAATGAATGATTAGTGCGGGTGTCAGGGGTTATGGGGAGAAGGCAGGAGAATGAGGTTAGGACAGGAGGGAGAGATAGATCATCCATGATTGAACGGCAGAGTAGACTAGATGGGCCGGATGGCCTAATTCTGCTCCTATCACTTATGGCCTGACGAGTGGCGCTTCACAGGTCCCACACACAGGGCTGCCCCGCTGCTCTGCTCACTGGCTGTCGCTGTCGCTGCGGGTTTCAATGGGAAAGAGGCGCAGCGCACCTTGAGCTAAACCCCTTTCGTCAGTCCTTGATGTGCGAGTCGTGGGATCCATTGATTATAGAAACAAAGACAATCGGTGCAGGAGTAGACCATTCGGCCCATCGAGCCAGCACCGCCATTCAATGTTATCACGACTGATCATCCCCAATCAGTACCGCGTTCCTGCTTTCTCCACATATCCCCTGATTCCTTTAGCCCTAAGAGCTCAATCTTGAACTCTCTCCTGGATTATCTCTTTTAACTGGCGTGACATGTTTTAATTGAAGGCAATTGAGCCCGGTCTCCTGTTCCCTTTTAGACTGGGAGGAGACTGAAAGCGACCTCAGGATAGACACAAAGTGCTGGAGTTTTGATTCTCTCGACCCGAAAAGTCACCCATCCCTTCACTCCAGAGATGCTGCCTGTCCCGCTGAGTTACTCCAGCATTTTGTGTCTTATCTTTTGTCATTCATGATCTGATGAGTGAAATGGACAGACGGCGTTACGGACGGGGGAGGGGGACTGCTTCTCAGATTGAAGAAGAACCCCAAACGTTCGTCCGTCCATTCGCCTCCAGAGATGCTGCCTGACCGGCTGATTTGTCCAGCACTTTGTGTTTTGCTCACGATCCCTGCCTGCATCTACAATCTTGTGTGTCCTTTCATCGCCAGAGATACAGGGCGCTCCACCGTTCGGCTGGCGGTGGGAAGGGTTAAAAAATGAAATGAGACTTAAATCGGCCCAAAATGAACACGCAAGGGTCACTTTAACTACACGGTACGATACACTTTAATCATCCCTGGAGGGAAATTGGTCAACGCTAATTAATGAAGGTGCAGATCTTTTATTTAGCGCTGGGATGGGCGCGACATTGAAAAGATTCCACCTCGAATCCCCTACCTATTCTGGTCACTGAGTCTCTCTTAACAGTGAGCGGAGACCGCAGAAAATCCAGTACTTGAGAATTACGCTTCAGTCTATGCAAACACAAATGTGGCCCCTCAGTATATAGTCTGAAGCAAGGTCTCGACCCGAAACGCCACCCATTCTTTCTCTCCAGAGATGCTGCCTCACTGGCGCGCTGAGTTACTCCAGCTTTTTTGTGTCGGTCTTCGGTGTAAACCAGCATCTGCAGTTCCTTCCTACACATGACAGGCGACTGCTGTGCGCTTGGAAAACTGTTGATCTACGACAAAAACCAACACGAACTGCTGGAGGAACTTGTGCAGATAGGAACTGCAGATGCAGTTGTGAATCTGTGCAATTCTCTGCCATAGAAGGCAGCGGAGGCCAATTCGCTGGATGTTTTCAAGTCCAGAGGGAGTTAGATTTAGCTCTTCTGGTTACAGGAATCAAGGGATATGGGAGAAAAAGCAGGAACGGGGTATTGATTTTGGATGATCAGCCATGATCATATTGAATGGCGGTGCTGGCTCGAGGGGCCGAATGGCCTACTCCTGCACCTTTTTTCTATGTTTCTAATAAAATCGCAGCATTGGTGATTCTGGGCAGATTCAGCGGTTGGGATAAAGATGCGCATTGTAAAAGCATCACGAATGGTTGGTTTGGTTTAGTTTGGTCTGGTTTGGTTTGATTAAATGTAATCTTCTTTTGTAGATCGGTGTGGGGGTGCTGTACAAATCACCACCCCGGATTACTTTCAATCTCCTGGATACCCACACAATTACTACCCGCGGCAGAGCTGCACCTGGGTCATACAAGCGCCCGAAGCATATCAGAGAATACTGATTAATTTCAACCCTCATTTTGATCTGGAAGACAGAGATTGCAAGTAAGTCCTGTGGCTAGATTTTGGAAAGAGGTTTCGAATTCATGTTCAGTGTCCCTCTAGTGGTAACAACGTACTTACTGGAGCTGGCCAAGTGGGAGGAGATAAACCTTGTGTATAGACACAAAAGCTGGAGTAACTCAGCGGGACAGTCCGCATCTCTGGAGGGAAGGAATGGGTGACGTTTCAGGTCTTCTGCCTTTTGTATGGAAAATCTGTCAATATTTCCACTTTACAAATACCTAGGTACGGGATGTCAGATGCTGAACGATGACTTAAAAAAAAAACACCCGAAGATAGACACAAAATGCTGGAGCAACTCAGCGGGTCAGGAGAAAAGGAATAGGTGACTTTTCGAGACCCTTCTTCAAACTGAGAGTCAGGGGACAGGGAAACGATAGATATAGAACAAGTGAATTACAGGTTTTCCAAAACAAAGGAACGATGATAAAGGAAACAGGCCATGTGTAAGGTGAGGACGAGGTATAAACATGAAACGTCACCAATTCCTTTCCCCCCAGAGATGCTGTCTGACCCGCTGAGTTACTCCAGCTTTTTGCGTTTATCTTCTGTTTAAACCGGCATCTGCAGCTCTTCCCTACACAATATTTTGTTTTTACCGGCTGTATTACTATTACTAACAGCCACATGAGTATCAGTGTTATCTAATTTTAGAAATCGTGATTGGTTCATGATGAAAGTAGTCAGACAATGGGGCAAAAATATTATTTCCCAAGGAGGCAATATGAGTGAACGTGTCATTGTAACTCAAGCAATGAGAACACTCTTCTGGTAAAGGCTCCTTGCAAACGATCAATCATCATATGTTCTACATATTGCCACCATTGCAATGTGAAGCGAATAATCGCCCAATGAGATGCAATTGAACTATAAAGATTATTTAAATTTAACAAACTATGGTAACACCCACGACTTTACATTGATGTAAAAAAAAATTGCCACCAAGAATCAGAGCATTTCATCTGTAAAAACAATCCTCATGTTAATGCTGGAGTACCTGCAAGTTGCTGCAATTGATATTTTAATAGTTCAAATGCTGATTATTTAGAAAAACATAATGTCATTTTACAATGCAGTCTAATTGTGCTGCACTACAAATAATTGGAATTCAAAGAAGTTTTCAAACCTTGCCATGTGCAGTAGAAATGAATTTTGACTAGTAGCCCCAACTGAGGATCCAATGTGTTGTGACAGATGATATTTCATGCACCTTCTCTCAATCCGCCTGGACCGACCTGATCTCCCGGTTGCCAAACACTTTAAATCCCCTTCCCATTCCCACACTGAGCTTTCTGTCCTGGGCCTCCTCCAATGTCAGAGTGAGGCCAAACGTGAATTGGAGGAACAGCATCTCATATTTCACTCGGGCAGCTTACACCCCAGTGGTATGACTATTGATTTCTCTGACTTTCAGTAACCCCTGCATTCCCTCTCTCACCATCCCTACCCCACCCAAGTCACACCAGCTTCCCATTCTCACCCACCAGAACTTCAAGAACAATGGCCTGTTTCCTTTACCATTCTTACTTTATTGCATATCTTGCATTCATTTGTTCTGTATCTCTCTACATCTCCGTCTATATCTCTCATTTCCCTTTCCCCTGACCCCCTGTCTGAAAGGTCTCGACCCCAAACGTCACCCATTCCTTCTCTCCAGAGATGCTGCCTGTCCCGCTGAGTTACACCAGCATTTTGTGTCTATCTTAGGTTTATCTGCAGTTCCTTCCTACATGTTTAATGCAATACCTTACCACAGGTTATAAGTAGCATTTTGACAGTTTATGCTTTTAACTTTGAAAGCTGTTAATCTATAATGGAGCATTTCAAAGCTCGGAACACAGAGATCAGTGTTTTGGCATGCTGTCATGTTCTATATAAATGACTGCTATCTGAGATGTTTTGAATTTAGTCATTTTGTTTTTCATTCTTTAGTTTGTGGCTGTACTGTTTATTAATTCAATCCTCGTTGTTATTTTGCTCAAGCTGCTCTTTGCTTTCATTGTGGCTTATGATTAGTGCAAACTCCTACTGTATTCCAAAATATAGACTGATTGATTATAGCAGCCTGCATTTACATTAATAAGTTAAATAATTTTAAAGTGAAGGCTGTTAATTTTGTGTTGCAAAACCATATATTTTCTGCAATATTTATGACTGGCTGCAATTTCCAGTTCATTAGAATAGAACTTCAAGATCAAGGCAAGTCATAGAGTCCTAGAGTGATACAGTATGGAAACAGGCTCTTCAGCCCAACTTGCTCACACCGGCCAACAATGCCCCAGCTCCACTAGTCCCACCTGCCAGTGTTTGGTCCATATCCCTCCAAACCTGCCCTAACCATGTACCTATCTAACTGTTTCTTAAATGTTGGGATAGTACTTGCCTCAACTACCTCCTCTGGCAGCTTGTTCCATACACCCACCACCCTTTGTTAGAAAAAGTTACCCCTCAGATTCATATTTCCCCTTCACCTTAAACCTATGTCCTCTGGTCCTTGAGCCACCTACTCTGGGCAAGAGACTGCGCATCTACCCGATCTATTCTTCTCATGATCTTATAAACCTCTAAAAGATCACCCCTCATCCTAGAAACATAGAAACATAGTCAATAGGTGCAGGAGTAGGCCATTTGGCCCTTCAAGCCAGCACCGCAATTCAATATGATCATGGCTGATCATTCACAATCAGTACCCTGTTCCTGCTTTCTCCCCATATCCCTTGATTCCGTTAGCCCTAAGAGCGAAATCTAATTCTCTCTTGAAAACAATAGACAATATGACAATAGACAATAGGTGCAGGTGTAGTCCATTCGGCCCTTTGAGCTCCAAGGAATAGAGTCCCAGCCTATTCAAGCGCTCCCTGTAGCTCAGACCCTCTAGGCCTAGTAACATCCTTGTAAAGTATCTGATTGTTTCCAAGATATAAGGCTTTACAGAATTATTTCCCATTCATCTTTGGAGGAGTTCTGCCAGTGACAGAACAATATTACCAGAACTGAAAAGCCTTTAAGAAAATTTGACTCAATTGATTTTCTATCTCTTGAATGTTTGTGCAATACATCGCTGATCAAAAGAATTATATATTTTTTCATAAATTATACTGAAATGTCAGAAGGCAAATCGGAAAATTATTGCTGGAGTACTGTTCATACTGTGCACTGCCAAAGGAACTGACTGAAATAAGAAATATTGGCTCTTGGAATAAAAAAGATTAAAGTGATATCCTGCAGGACTTGGCTGTTGATTTTGGTTACCTAATTAAAACACGTGTAATATTTAATTTGAGCGTAGGAGGATTGCTAGCAGTCAAAACCACATGCAATTTCTTTGTTTTGCTGAATTTGGGAGCAGTTGTGGTTTTACCTACATTTGAATAACTTTCTTTAGTTGCTTATACATGAGAAGTACCTTGTGCAAAGTAAAAAATATATATTTAACATAAGCAAAATTCGGAACTGAAATCTAGCGTTCCTGTCGTAGTTTTCATGGGAGTGAGTGGGTTAGTTCTCATATTATTTGATGTTGGTAGCATTGAAATCAAAAATTGATAAAAGTCTGGTGTATCGCAGTGGGACAGGCAGCATCACTGGAGAACATGGATAGGTGACATTTTAGGTCAAGACCCTTCTTCAGTCTGAAGTACCTTCCATCCAACTGCGTTCCATCCAACACATTGAAAAAAAGGACTGTGTGAAAGAAACCATATCACATAAAATTCTTTAAACTGATCAAGAAGACTTTTATAATTTTACCGACTGGTATATTTGGTACGTTTTTTGTGTGTCATGTTTCCAACCAGAAATACATAATGACTGATGGTCTGCTGTGCCTGGCATGGAGGGAACATTTAGCTCCATGCAAAAAGTTAAGGCACTGGTTAGTGCCAGCCTGTGTTTAGGGAGCTTTAAGTGCGCAGATAAGTTTTATAGGGAGCACTGATAAGCTTCCTGTTGCTTATCTGGCTGAGCCATCCAGTCCATTAGGGCATTTATTTTGCCTCCAGGGATATGCGGACTTAAAAGAAAAAAAAAATCCCCTCATCCCAACCCTCCAGGGCCATCTGCCTCTCATAGTGCATGAAAACATTTAATGTGCAGGAAGGAACTGCAGATGCTGGTTTATACTGAAGATAAGCACAAAAATGCTGGAGTAACTCAGCAGGACTGGCAGCATCTCAGGAGAGAAGGAATGGGTGATGTTTTGGGTTGAGATCTTTCTTCACAGTGAGAGTCGGGGAAGAAAAATTTAATTTGTTTGGTGTTGGAAGGAACTGCAGATGTTGGTTTAATCCGAAGATAGACACAAAAAGCTGGAGTAACTCAGCGGGTCAGGCAGCATCTCTGGAGAGAAGGAATGGGTACGCTTCGGGTCAAGTCTTGACCCGAGACGTCATCCATTCCTTGTCTCCAGAGATGCTGCCTGTCCCACTGACTTACTCCAGCTTTAAGTTGGTTGGTCCCTGGTCAGAAGTGTATCTGTACGACGCAGCTCTGGTTATTACTGTTCCAGAACATTGACACCGTTACTGCATTCCTTTGTGAGGCAGAAGGCAATTTAATGCTAAAGTAGCTGCTAAAATCCCTAGGAAGATTAACTTCTAGTCGGCCATAAAACAACTAAGAAGGCAAGTTCACACCCATTGATTTTGAACACCATGGCCCTGCATTCAAATCTAAGAGCCTTTAGTACACTATATTCTTACCAATCACTAAATATTGAAAATTGGCATACCACATGTTATTCTGTTGAAATCCTGCAGCAATTATTTATTTGTTGGAAGGAACTGCAGATGTTGGTTTTAAACCAAAGACAGACACAAAATGCTGGAACAATTCAACGGGACAGGCAGCATCCTTAGTTTAGAGATACAGCACGGAAACACGACCAGCAATTCCTGCACATTAACATTATCCAACAATTTTTACATTTACCAAGCCAATTAACCTACAAACCTGTATGTCTTTGGAATGTGGGAGGAAACCGAAGATCTCTGAGAAAATCCACGCAGGTCACGGGGAGAACTTACAAACTCCGTACAGGCAGCACCCGTAATCGAACCCTTGATCTCCGGCGCTGCGTTCACTGTAAGGCAGCAACTCTTCCGCTGCGCCACCACGATTGTCATCTCTGGAGAGAAGGAATGGGAGACCTGAATTGCTACTCAGAACCTGGTTGCCATTGAAACCCAATCAAGATAGCCACTGAACACTAGAATGTGGCATTGGTGTATAGGGTGATTTCACGAAAGGTCACTGGAGCGTAGATCCGCACCCACATGTCCGAAAATTTAAACTGGAGTACACTTGGTACTTCCGGTACATGTTAGTGAATGGGAAAACACGCACTTTCTGGCTCCCTTTCAAGGGAGATGCTAAAAATGCATTTCGTTGTCTCTGTACTGTACACTGACAATGACAATAAATTGAATCATTTCATTTCATTTTCATTTTCATTTCATTTCATTTCATTTCATTACTTTCACAACCGTTAAAAACATCGAAAACGGCCAGTTTTTGAGCTGCAATTTACTGTGCCAGTCGGGGTGACCGTGAGGCACAGCGACCTAAATTTACAGTCCAAAATAAAGATAGAAACTAAGGTAAATTCAAGAGGGAGCTGAAGGTGCAAAACCAGCGGAAGTGCTTAGCGGACATTTGTCGTGGAGATTTAAAGATCCAAAATATTGGGAATTATCGCGTTTGCTCACTGCATTTCATCAAAAGTAAGGCATTATTGACTTTTTTAATCTTTATTCATTTGTTATATGAAGAGTTTTAAAAGTAAAAAATCCGTCAGTAAAATTGCAAAATCGCCCATGGTTCTCAGGTGGGTTTTAACATGCAAAATGAAAACGCTTCTGAAGCTACATTTACCATTTAAATAATCGTAAACTATCAATGCGTTTTGAAATAAATTTTCCTCAGATGCAAGCTCAGGAATGGGATAATTGTCAGCTGTTAGTTGGACGAAATGAGGACATTTTATTATTTGCCAAAATATATTTCTCAATGTTTCTTGTTTAAAGCCTGCACAATCACCCAAACTACTTATTTATTTATTTATTTATCATCTAATAACAAACAAGCCTGCAGCATGGAATGATGTCAACAATCCTGATTTTGGCAAATAATAAAATGTCCTAATTTTGTCCATATTTGGTGCTGCCTATCCCACTGAGTTACTCCAGCATTTTGTGTCCACCTTCGGTTACAAACCAGCATCTGCAGTCCCTTACTACACAGCAGTGGCAGCTATGGCTGGTGGTTCTGAAGGGAATCATTGGCATTCAGATGCTGGTAGATTCTGGGTTAGTGCAGTCTGTAAGCTGTGTGACAGATGCCAGCACATCTGTCGTTCTGCTTTGTTGCTGAAACACACTCAGTTGGACTCTGAGCAAAGTGGGATCCCCATGTATTGTAGACACAAAATACTGGAGTAACTCAGTGGAACGGGCAGCATCCCTGGAGAGAAAGAACCCTTCAAGACCCTTCTTTCCAAAATATTATGTCAGGGAGTGTGCCTCTGTGATACTATGTCAACCAGACCTGGCATGCCATTTACAATCCTCATTCATTGAAAGGGAGATTCCTGAACTGGGGAGGAGGAAGAAAAATGTGGGTCAACATGCATTCTCCAGGTCTAGTGTATCCGGGACATTGTTGGCGGGTGTGGGCGAGTTGGGCCGAAGGGCCTGTCTCCACAATGTATCACTCGATGACTCCGTGATTCTATAATTTACATTGATATCTATTCCTACTTTTTAACTTTTTTTTGCAATTAGAGGTCAGTGGAATTGAAACGTGTTTTAAATTGTCGCACTTGTGAGGAGATTGAGGGCCCAATGGGTACAACCTCTGCAGTACAGGTGCAAGGAGGTGATCTTGGAGGGGAGGGAGGATGCTCCTCAAACTGCCGAGCATCTTGGACAATACAGGCCACCCCCTCCGTAAACACACTGGAATGTTACCAGTGAGTACAGGAACAGAGGTGGCCTTCTTGTAGTGTGAGGAGTATTACGGAGTACTCCTAAAGAGTACCTTCACCAACAGACTGGTTCCACCACGGTGCAGGACCAAACGCCACAGGAGATCCTTCTTCCTTGTGGCTATCAGACTGTACAACTCCTCCCTCCCCCTTCTGTCATGGGGTTGACTGACTCCTCTGCACCCCCCCACCCCCCCTCAATTTTTGCACATCCCCAATCCTTTCCACTCGTCACTTTAATTTCATGTTTCATGTATCTTGTGTTATATGACAGTAGACAGATCAATTTCCCTCCTGGGGCAAATAAAGTTCTGTTATATCGTATCGTACACTTTTTGCTGACTTACTGCACGGAGGAAGAGTCCATTCTCTGGGCTTCAAGCCTCGCCACGGGTGGATAGGTGGGTTGTGTGCAGGGTGTTGGGGGGAGGGGGGAGGTGGGAGGTGGAACAGGGACAATGCAGGCAATTACCTGAATCCCACCCTCGATTCAACCCAAACCAGAACATTTAACTCAGCCAACCAACAAAACCTTGGGATAAGACATCACTTAAAGAAAAATTTTTTTTTTTTTTAAATGGCCTCGCAAATAGATATTCTGGAGACGACTTGAACATTTCTTAAATTAACCTAAGGTACCTAACAATCTGATAGAGTTCATAACAAAGTGTTGGGTAATTTAAGCCATTGACAATGTTGCCGAAACTGCTTTGATTCAGAATCAATTGAAATTCACGCTCCATGTAATGTAATGAGAGATGCCTCAGACACTGAACTAGTTGTTTTAAGTTTTGATGTGGCCTTAGATGGTAATGTGTATTTTCAGATGGAATAGCCCAATTCCCAGGCACTTTATTATAAATTCAATAATTTGCACCACAGGTAGTTGTGGATGCCAGAGGGTACCTAATTTAGTGATGCTACTTAAAACTCTATCAGTTTTATCATCATAGAATCTTAAGCTTTGTTCATAGTCACAGAGTAACACAGCCTAGAAGCAGGTCCATTGGCCCACAGCCTCTGCCAACCATCACAAAATCATTGACACTTCATATATTTTATGATGCTGTATATTATGGTCCTGTGATGAGTGTTTGTCGGCACTGGGCCTGTACTCGCTGGAGTTTAGAAGAATGTGGAGGGGGGGGGGCTCATTGAAATGTACAGAATAGCGAAAGGCTTGGATAGAGTGGATATGGAGAGGATGTTTCCATTAGTGGGAGAGTCTAGGTCCAGAGGTCATAGAGTCAGAATGAAAGGACGTTCTTTTAGGAAGGAGATGAGGAGAAATTTCTTTAGTCAGAGGGTGGTGAATCTGTGGAATTCTTTGCTACATAAGCCTCTGGAGGCCAAGTCAGTGGATATTTTTAAGGCAGAGATGGATAGATTTTTGATTAGTACGGGTGTCAGAGGTTATGGGGAGAAGGTGGGAAAATGGGGTTTGGAGGGAGAGATAGATCAGCCATGATTGAATGGTGGAGTAGACTTGATGGGCCGAATGGCCTAATTCTTCTCCTATCACTTATGATCTTATGACCTCAACTTTCCCCCACATTCCACTAACTGCTCAGATTCTACCACTTACCCACTCACCTGTTGGAATCCATCAAAGATTTACAAGGATGTTAGCAGGACTCGAGAAGTCTGAGCCATAGGGAGTGGTTGAATAGGCTCGGACTATACCTTGGAGCGCAGGAGGATGAGGGGATATTTTTAAGGCAGAGATGGATAGATTTTTGATTAGTACGGGTGTCAGAGGTTATGGGGAGAAGGCGGGAAAATGGGGTTTGGAGGTGTGGTCTCACCAAGCTATGAATGCTAACATACCATTCGCCTTCTTCACTGCCTGTTGCACCTGCATGCCTACTTTCAATGACTGGTGTACCATGACACCCAGGTCTCGTTGCATCTCCCCTTTACCTAATCGGCCACCAGAAGATAGACACAAAAAGCTGGAGTAACTCAGTGGGTCAGACAGCATCTGTGGAGACAAGGAATAGGTGACGTTTCGGGTCGAGACCCTTCTTATTACATGTAACTCATGCCATGGTCACTAACGAGAGCACACCACAAATCTTTATTGAATCAACCCTCCCCAATTAAAGATACTAATCAGGATTTTATAACATTGGTCTAAACCACATGATTAACTATCTTCAGTTTAAACCAGCATCTGCAGTTCCATCCTACACATGATTAGCACATGCCCTGACCTTTTATGGACATTTCCCTTGATGTTTATAATAAATATGTCTTCACTGCCAAATGGCATTACCACTTTAAAGACTGCTTTCTGGGTTGCAATATAGTTCATTGTGGAATTGCCAAACGCTGCCTGCCTCCGTGGAAGAGAGCCAATGTAAGAAAATGTGTTCCTGACGCCGTCTGTTTTTCCTTAAGCTAATAACTTGCAATACTGTTTGTCCAGTACCTTGTGGAGAACTGGAGTTAGGTTGGCAGAGGGGCGGAAACCACAAAATACATTTTTAGTTTAGTTTAGTGTAAGAGCTTTGGAACTTGTAAGGGAACTTAACGCTACACTGATGGCATTAGTCTAATTAATTTACTTTAGAGATACAGTGTGAATACAACGCCCACCGGGTCCTCTCCGACCAGAGATCCCCGCACATTAACACTATCCTACACACACTAGGGACATATTTTACATTTACCAAGCCAATTAACCTACACACCTCTACGTTTTTGGAGTGTGAGGGAAAGATGTCGGAGAAAACCAGCACGCAGGTCACGGGGGGGAAGAAAGAACAAACTCCGTACAGACAAGCACCCATAGTTGCGAACGAACCCGGTGCCACAAGCGCGATGTGAGGCAGCAACTCTACTGCTGTGCGCTGAATATTAAATCCCAATTGTGATCCCTGCCAATTGAGATGCACACATTGTGATCTCTGCAAACTGAGATAACACATGGTTGTGGGCCAAGAAGTATGGAGTTGTGTGATTCTGTTGAGATTGGACAGATGGAACAAATAAAGCCACCTAATCCAGGGAAATTGCAGACAAGTAATTTGCCAAAGAACAGAGAGTTTATAGTCGGCATCGACCTCCATGGAGCACATAAGCCATGACAGACAAAAAGCAAAGACATTATCGTGTAGGAAGGAACTGCCGATGCTAATTTAAACCGAAGATAGACACGAATATTGATTTCTCTAACTTTAAGTAACCCTTGCATCCCCTATCTCTCCATCCCTCCCCCACCCATGTCTTACCAGCTTCAAATTCATCTTGTTGAACCTCATTGTCTGTACTCACCTAACACACAGCTAACAATGGCCTGTTTCCTTTATCATCGTTACTTTCTTTGCATATCTTTGCTCTATATCTCTCCACGTCACTGTCTATACCTCTTGTTTCCCTTTCCCCTGACTCTCAGTCTGAAGAAGGGTCGCCACTCGAAACGTCACCCATTCCTTTTCTCCAGAGATGCTGTCCGACCCGCTGAGTTCCTCCAGCTTTTTGCGTCTATCTAAGACATTATTCTATCTCGTTGGTCACAAGGGAACAAAATTGTACCATAACATCAAGCCCCCGAATAAGACCTTGCCAAATGCATTACACGCAGTATGAGTATCTCTAATTGGGAACGAGACAGTCATTTACACACAGCCAAGAGAAGGGGAATTTCTTTCACACTTTCATCATGGAACTAAGCCGATAAGCAGATAAATTGAATTGCTGAAGCCGCACCTTGAATATTCTGCATTGATCTGATCCCCTGATTTATGAACGGAACCATTGACCATGGAGGCATTCCTTGGGCAAATTCCTGAAATTTTAAGGTTGTTCGAGCAAGAGAGGCTGAAGAAATTGGATCTATATCCTTTGACGTTCAGTAGAACGAGGGGTGACCTTCTTGAAATGTATAAGATTCTTAGTGGCCATTATAGATTCACAATTTATAATGTGGGAAGTGTACAAGGTTTTTGCACTGTCAGTTTCCTAACTAATAATTGATGTTCCCGTAAACGTACAGCAAGTAAGGATTTCATTGTTCTGGTTCCTATCCAGTTAATATGATTAAAAACCTCTCTCTGAAACTCTCTCTATCCACCTATCTCAATCTCTCTCTCCTTATCTTTCTGTCTCTTAAGCCCCTGTCCCACTTAGGCGATTTGTTCGGTGACTACAGGCGACTAGGCTGGTGCCACATGGTTGCGGGGTGATGCCTGTATGGTCGTGAATAGCCTCCTCAAGTTGCCTAAAGAGTTGTAATGTTTTACTGGCCACCGCTGGATTTTGAAATGTTCAAAACCTTTCGGCGACTGTGAGCTTGACGTAGCTTGTCTGCTCCTGTCGTAGGTGCTGTTGCAGGTTGTCGCTGGGATGAGGCAGGTTGTCGCCGGGTGACGTTGGTTGTCCCCGGGTGCTGACTTCGGCGAATTCCATTGGCGACTACCTACGTCAACCAGTGACATGTACCAGCGACTGAATTGTCTTCAGTTGTCGCTGACAGGGTCGTTGCTTGTCGTAGCTTGTCGCGGGTAGACTTAGGGTGACTTTGGTTGTCGCCTGTGTGGTCGTAGGTGGACGTCCTAATGGGTCACCTGTTGTCGGTAGCTTGACGTCGACCAGGCAGTAGGTTGTCGTAACTTG
This sequence comes from Leucoraja erinaceus, assembly GCF_028641065.1. Classification (NCBI taxonomy): domain Eukaryota; kingdom Metazoa; phylum Chordata; class Chondrichthyes; order Rajiformes; family Rajidae; genus Leucoraja; species Leucoraja erinaceus. Next base: position 126,198,646 of record NC_073378.1, on the reverse strand, counting down.
TCGTAGACTTTGTCGTAGGTGGGGGTCCAGTCGCCGCTTTTTCGGCTGTGACAGTGGCAGAAAAAATTATGTAAGTGGGACAGGCCATTAAGTCTCTCTATCTCTCCTCCCTCTCCCCCTCTCTCCCCCTCCCCCTCTCTCCCCCTCCCCCCTCCCCCCTCCCCCCTCCCCCCCTCTCCCTACCTAACTCAATGGAGTGAATTGTTTGATAGATACAGCAGGGATAGGGGCCCCACTGAGGTAAACAAATCTCCTGGGCCTGATCAGATATATCTGAGGACACGGTGGGAAACATAGAAACATAGAAATTAGGTGCAGGAGTAGGCCATTCGGCCCTTCGAGCCTGCACCGCCATTCAATATGATCATGGCTGATCATCCAACTCAGTATCCCGTACCTGCCTTCTCTCCATACCCCCTGATCCCCTTAGCCACAAGGGCCACATCTAACTCCCTCTTAAATATAGCCAATGAACTGGCCTCAACTACCCTCTGTGGCAGAGAGTTCCAGAGATTCACCACTGTCTGTGTGAAACTAGAGAAGAAATTGTAGGAGCCCTGGGTGAGGTATATTCATCATCATTAGACATGGATAAGGTGCCGGAGGACTAGAGGATGGCTAATATTCTGCTTCTATTTCAGAAGAGCTGCAAGGAAAAGCTTGGGAACTATAGAGCAGTGAGCCTAACATCTCGCTAGTGAATCTCGCAAGTCAATAAATTCTATCTATCTATCTATCTATCTATCTATCTATCTATCTATCTATCTATCTATCTATCTATCTATCTATCTATCTATCTATCTATCTATCTAATGGAGAGGATTCCAACAGATAAAATCATAAGGTCATAAGGAATAGCAGTAGAATTAGGCCATTCAGCCCATCAAGTCTACTCCACCATTCAATCATGGCTGATCTATCTCTCCTTCCTAACCCCATTCTCCTGCCTTTTCCTCATAGCCTCTGACACCCGTACTAATCAAAAATCTATCTATATCTACCTTAAAAATATCCACTGATTCAGCCTCCACAGCCTTCTGTGGCAAAGAATTCCACAGATAGATATACATGCATGGTGTCTATATGGACCTCTGCAAGGCATTTGGTAAGGTACTGCATGGTAGGCACTCTAGAAGTTTGAATCGCATGGGATCCAACTGGATTGAGAGTAGACAAAAGTGCAGGAGAAACTCATCTGGTGAGGCAGCATCTATGGAGCGAAGGAAATAGGCAACGTTTCGGGCCGAAACCCTTCTTCAGACTGATTGACTGGATTGCGAATTGGCTTGATGGAAGGATGCAGAGGGTGACGGTGGAAGGTTGTTTTTTGCCAGGAGACCTGTGACTAGTGGTGTGGCTCAGGGGGCCGGTGCTGGGCTCATTGCTGCTTGAGTTTCATATCAACGATTTGGATGAGAATGTCGAAGGCACATCCAGTAAGGGCGGCAGGGTGGCACAGGGGTAGAGTTGCTGCCTTACACATTGTAAATGCATGGAGTGTAATCATGACTTGTCGTTCTGCCCACTGGGTTAGCATGCAACAAAAGCTTTTGACTTCACCTGTGACAATAAACTAAACTGAATAATCTGAAGCCTGCTTCTGCAAAAACATCCTGAATTGTCTGGAAGTCAAGTCTGAATTGTCCAAGATTCCTGAAGTGGCTTCCAAATATGCACTGTGCGAAACTGGAATAGGCTTTCCGCATCAAATGTATAAAGAAAGTGAGGTGCGATAGAGCTACTATCTCACAGCACCAGAGACCCGGGTTCGATCCCGACTACGGGTGCTGTCTGTACGGAGTTTGCACGTTCATTCTCCCCATGACCGCGTGGGTTTTCTCCGAGATCTTCGGTGTCCTCCCACACCCCAAAGACGTGCAGGTTTGTAGGTTAATTGGCTTGGCGTATGTGTAAAATTGTCCCTAGTGTATGTAGGATGGTGTTAATGTGTGGGGATCGTTGGTCGGCGCGGGCTCGGTGGACCGAAGGGTCTATTCCCCAGCTGTACCTCTGTACTAAACTAAACTAAGTGGGTGGTATCGTAGATAGCGAAGATGGTTGTCAAAGATTGCAGCGGGATCATGAACGGGTGGGCAGGTGGGCTGAGGAATGGTCAATGCCGTTTAACACAGAAGAAACATAGCAACATAGAACCAGGGCGATAGGTGCAGGAGTAGGCCATTCGGCCCTTCGAGCCTGCACCGCCATTCAATATGATCATGGCTGATCATCCAACTCAGTATCCCGTACCTGCCTTCTCCTCCATACCCTCTGATCCCCTTAGCCACAAGGGCCACATCTAACTCCCTCTCTTAAATATAGCCAATGAACGGGCTTCGACTACCCACCGCGGCAGAGAGTTCCAGAGATTCACGACTCTCTGTGTGAAAAAAAGTTCTTATCATCTCGGTTTTAAATGATTTCCCCTTTATCCTTAAGCTGTGACCCCTTGTCCTGGACTTCCCCAACATCGGGAGCAATCTTCCTGCATCTAGCCTGTCCAACCCCTTAAGAATTTTGTAAGTTTCTATAAGATCCCCTCTCAATCTTCTAAATTCTAGAGAGTATAAACCAACTCTATCCAGTCTTTCTTCATAAGACAGTCCTGACATCCCAGGAATCAGTCTGGTGAACCGTCTCTGCACTCCCTCTATGGCAATAATGTCCTTCCTCAGATTTGGAGACCAAAACTGTACGCAATACTCCAGGTGTGGTCTCACCAAGACCCTGTACATCTGCAGTAGAACCTCCCTGCTCCTATACTCAAATCCTTTTGCAATGAAAGCTAACATACCATTCGCTTTCTTTACTGCCTGCTGCACCTGCATGCCTACCTTCAATGACTGGTGTACCATGACACCCAGGTCTCGCTGCATCTCCCCCTTTCCCAATCGGCCACCATTTAGATAATTTAGTTAACACAGATAAGTGCGAGGTGTTGCGTTTTGGGAAGTCGAACCAGGGCGATACCCTGGCAGTGAACGGCAGGGCTCTGCTTAGTGTTGTAGAGTGGAGGGATCTAGGAGTGCGGGTACATAGTTCTCTGAAAGTTGCATCACAGGTACAGTCCAGTGGTATGAATGTTGATTTATCTAACTTCATGTATCCCCTGCATTCCCCTCTGTCTCTATCCCTCCCCCACCCAAGTCGCGCCCGCTTCTCGTTTTCACCGAACAAACAAACACCTGCGCCTCCTCCAACCTCATCTATTGCATCCGCTGCCCTAGTTGTCAGCTGCTCTACATCGGTGAGACGAAGCATAGGCTTGGCGATCGCTTCGCCCAACACCTCCGCTCGATTCGCAATAACCAACCTGATCTCCCGGTGGCTCAGCACTTCAACTCCCCCTCCCGTTCCGTATCCGACCTTTCTGTCCGGGGCCTCCTCCATGGCCAGAGTGAGGCCCACCACAAATTGGAGGAGCAGCACTTCATATTTTGCTTGGGTAGTTTACACCCCAGCGGTATGAACATTGACTTCTCCAATTTCAGGTATTCCCTGCTTTCTCTCTCCTTCCCCTTCCCTTCCCAGCTCTCCCACAGCCCACTGTCTCCACCTCTTCCTTTCTTCTTCCTGCCCCCGCGCCCCCACCCCCACATCAGTCTGAAGAAGGGTCTCGACCTGAAACGTCACCTATTTCCTTCGCTCCATAGATGCTGCCTCACCAGCTGAGTTTCTCCAGCATTTTTGTATACAAACAGTTAATAATGGCCTGTTTCCTTTATAATCGTTACTTTTTTGCATATCTTTCATTCATTATTCTTTATCTCTCCACATCACCGTCTATATCATTCCTCCCTTATCTCTAACCAGTCTGAAGAAGGGTCTCGACCTGAAACGTCACCCATTCTTTCTCTCCAGAGAAGCTGCCTGTCCCGCTGAGTTACTCCAGCTTCTTGTGTCTCTCACAGGTAGACAGGGTGGTCAAGAAGTCTTGTGGTTAGAAATTTATAGGAATTCATTTTATCCTGCACCTCAAATTTTTAGGTAGTGATTTGTGAATTCTGTTTGGGGTGAATATCCGTAACCCAAATGGCCGTAATGTGGGCGTTGCCTTTTACGGTATGAATCTGATTCTATCCATTTAGAACGGAGACGAGGAAACAATTTTTCTCACAGAGAGTGGTGAGTCTGTGGAATTCTCTGCCTCAGAGGGCGGTGGAGGCAGGTTCTCTGGATGCTTTCAAGAGAAAGCTAGATAGGGCTCTTAAAAATAGCGGAGTCAGAGGATATGGGGAAAAGGCAGGAACGGGGTACTGATTGGGGATGATCAGCCATGGTCACATTGAATGGCGGTGCTGGCTCGAAGGACCGAATGGCCTACTCCTGCACCTATTGTTTATTGATTCTGTTGCTTGCAAACCATTTTTGCAGTTACCAATGCGTAATGTTTCTTGATTAGAACGGGTGTCATGGGTCATGGGGAGAAGGCAGGAAAATGGGGCAGGGATCAGCCATGATTGAATGGCGGAGTAGACTTAATGGGCCGAATGGCCTAATTCCTCTCCTATAACGTGAACGTGTGATTGTGAATCGGCCTCAACGTGAAAGTACAAACAGTGCTACTGAAATGAATTTACTCAACTGGGGCGGTTCACGGTGATGCAGCTGTAGAGTTCCTGCCTTATAGCGAATGCAGGAGACCCGGGTTCCATCCCGACTACGGGTGCTTGTCAGTACGGAGTTTGTACGTTCTCCCCGTTTTCTCCGAGATCTTTTGTTTCCTCCCACACTCCAAAGACGTGCAGGTTTTTAGGTTAATTGGCTTAGTGTAAATGTAAAAATTGTCCCTAGAGGGTGTAGGGTAGTGTTAATGTGCGGGGATCACTGGTCGGCGCGGACCAGGTGGGCTGAGGGACCTTTTTCCGCCCTGCACCTCTAGACTAAAAAAATGAAACTGACATTGGATCCAGTCCCATTACCATGCAAATCCAATGTAGATTTCGAATACTGCAAGGGGTAATAGAGTCATTAACCTGCAATGTTTCACTTGGAACTGAATATGTTAATTCAACTTCTTTCACAGTCGGGTTCAGTGGATTCTCTCTGTCAGTTCCTTCGACAATGTCAGTACATGCGTAAGGTTTTCAACATGGATCTCTAGTAACATTTTCACTTTACAAGCACAGCACACATCTTAATGTTGCAACGTTGAATCTTAATATAATAATGCATTGGTTGGTTTCCTTATGTGCAAAATAAATGAGTTAAGGTAGCCAATAAACTAAAAGCAACAAGAATCTCAGTCATTTTGGTGCTGATATCACATGGATTGACTGAGACCAAAAACGATGGCTTAAAAAAAGATTTGCATTTAAATGATTGTTTTATTGCTCAAAATCCTTTGCAGTGATGGTCATTATTTGCAGAATGCCATTCTATCACTGTGTGCATAAGTTAACAATTGAATTTAAAACCAAAACCTACACAGATACGTTACAACTGTTAACTTCAGACAACATTTAATATATAGCCTGTAAAGGTTTACTAAGGATTGGGTCTTTCCAGTAAACACTAGCCCGAGCTTTATAGGCTTTGCTAATTGGATTCAGCTATAAATCACATGAAAGTGCTACAGTTAGCATTCTGTATAGTTTGCCTGGCTTGACGGCCTCTTGAAAGTAAACTAATGCATGACTGCACATCCTTCAAGGGAATCGTCCTTGTTCACAAGGATTTGACCAATTCTATGTGCACTGTTTAGAAAATAACTTTGTTAATTCCTTGAACAAAATTGGGCAAAAAGCAATGCTCAGAGCTGATCTTGAGGAACGATGCAATTCATTGGATGAGGAATAAAAATGTCACTGTGTTAGTTCACCATGTTGAATAATTAATAGAGAAGGTCACCTTGACCTTATGCAAATTTTGTTTTTATCAAATGCACGTACAGAGCAACATTTTCTTAAGGTGATATCATTGACAGGCCCAAATCATTTTATTTGGAGCCAGATCCTGTAGGTTTCAACGGTTACTCTGTTAAGATAGTTATGTTGGTTACATCTTCCTTTCAATAATCACCCTTACTTTTCTCTAATTACATTTGTCAAGATCATAAGGTCATAAGTGATCAGTGCGGAATTAGGCCATTCGGCCCATCAAGTCTACCCTGCTATTCAATCATGGCTGATCTATCTCTCCCTCCAAACCCTATTCTCCTGCATTCTCCCTTAACCCCATCTAATCAAGAATATATCTAGCCCTGCCTTAAAAATACCCATTGAATTGGCCTCCACAGCCTTCTGTGGCAAAGAATTCCACCCTTTAATTAAATAAATTCCTCCTCATCTCCTTCAAGGAACGTCCTTTAATTCAGAAGCTATGACCTCTCGTCCATAGACTCTCCCACCAGTGGAAACATCGTCTCCACCTCCACTCTATCCAAGCCTTTCACTATTCGGTAATACTGGATCCTTTCATTAAAAATCAAAAGTGCTGGAAATATTCAGCAGGTCAGACATTATCAGTGGACAGTAACAGAATTAGTAGTTCATCAGAAAGAACAACTCTTTCTGATAGAAAGTCATCAAAGGGAAATGCGTAGTTTTATTTCTCGCTCCACGGATACCGTCTGACTTGCTTAACACATCAGCAGTTTTAATTTTGTTTCAGATTTCCAGCATCTGCAGGTTTTTTTGTGAGTCAATGGACCTTCATCCCTTCTCAATACAACACAATACAATACGGTTTATTTGTCACATTGCACATAAGTGCAAGTGAAATGAATATGTCAGCAGCGGTACTATTATAAAGAACACACACAAAAACACAATAAAAATTTAACATAAACATCTACCACAGCATTCATCACTGTGGTGGAAGGCACATAATTTGGCCAGTCCTCCTCCATTTTCCCCCGTGGTCGGGACCTCAACCCTCCGCAGCCATTGCTGCGGGCGTCCAGATGGTAAAAGGACAAGGTACAAGTCCAGGTAAGTCCAGAGTCGGCTCTTCCCCACCGGAGACCGCGGCTTTAAGTTGGTGTAGGTCGCAGACCGGCGGTCGAAGATTTAAAGTCCCCGCCGCGCCGCAGGCAGAAGCACCGCAGACTGCAGACTTCTGTGTGTAGGTAGGAAGTGCAGATGCTGGTTTAAACTGAAGTTAGGCACAAAAAGCTGGAATAACTCTTCGGGACAGGCAGCATCTCGAGAGAAAAGGAATGGTTAACATTTCGGGTCAAAACCCTTCTTCAGACTGATCGGCCTTTTCAGACCATCAGTCCGAAGAAAGGTCTCGACTTGACCGTGAGCTCTTTTGTGTCTATCTTCATCCCTTCTATCATCTCTTAACAAAGAGACATGATGTGTGATTGCAATAACTTGAACATTAAGCAACACTTCAACTAGTTGAACATATTAGGCTTTAACACATTCAGGACTGCCGTCTGTCCACGGGACCAAGAGCGGAACTCGCTATCAAAACATGGGGGGGATGTGTCCTCTCTGGCCCCCCCGGGTTTTCCGCCCCTGCACGGGACTGCTGTAAAGCAACATTTGCTACTGAGCGACATTAGCTCACATTAAGGCAGATAACCAAATGCTCAGGAAAAGAAGTAACTTTTAATTGTGGCTTAAATGGAAAAATAGAGGCTCAGATTTTTTATGGAGTGAGCTCCAGCAAGTAACTTGGGACAGCCAGTAACGGTTCTGCAGAGGTTGGAATTAGAGGTGATTACAGATTACTGGAAAAGTGGGGGAAGTGCCATGGAGGATGTTGAAAATGGGTGAGAATTTTAGAACTGGGAAATCTGTTTTCTAAGGGTGATGACTGAACAGGGCATAACGAAAATTAGGATATGAGCAGGATAAGTAAAAATGATTTGGTCTCAGACATTCCATGTGATATTAGCACACAAATGAGTGAAATTATTGGTGCTTTTAGTTTACTGGCTGTCTTAACTCATTTATTTTGAACATAAGGAGACCAACATATGAATTCTTATCTTAAGATTCAACGTTGCAATATTAAGATGTGTGCTGTTTGTAAAGTCAAATTGTTATTAGAAATCCATTTTAAAAAACCTGACGCATGTACTGACATTTGTTGAAGGAACTGGCAGAGAGCATCCACTGAACTCGACCATGAAAGGAATTGAATTGATATATTCAGTTCCAAGGAAAACATAGGATAAGCCAAGGCACAGTTTTTAGTGATCTCTGATTTTCATATCTGTCTTTCACTGAGCTACAGTCGACAAGAACTGTGCTTAACAAGGATAAGGTTGGATATAGAAACATGGGAACATAGAAAATAGGTGCAGGAGTAGGCCATTTGGCCCTTCGAGCCAACACTACCATTCAATATGATCATGGCTAATCATCCCAAATCAGTTACCCCGTTCCTGCTTTCTCTCCATATCCCTTGATTCTGTTTTTTGATCTTGATATTTTGGTTGATTTGGAGATGCTTCTTTGAATGGCCCAGTTCGGAATTTGTTCAACATTGGGGAACAAGCAGTTTACTGTAACACTGAACTAGTTGGTTTAGCACTTATTCGCAATTAAAAGCTGCTGAAACAGCCAGCATTATCAGAGAAATGGACAGAAATAACCTATAAGTAGATGATGTGGTCAAAGTATAATTGGGAAAAATGCATTAATAGATCTAGGGCTGCTAATTAATTTATAATAAGCTTCATGAGATTAAAGTATTCAATATATGTGAAATGTGGAGAATTAACATTAATACAAAACTCACAAAAAGGAGAATTGTGACAAGCCATTTTCTTCCAACATGGGTCCCACATAACAGAACACACCACAGGAGAGAAAATTATAGGATTGAGAAGGATAATAAATGATATAATTTTCCCTGTATATTATGGGACTTGCAGCCCTAAGGGTACCATTACTTCTCATCAGGTCAATAATAAGCAGTTTAGAACCAGTAACGGCTATGATGTGCTCCAAATATGATGTTAGAGGTCTTCCAAATAAATCGTACAATGGCATGAAAAGGAAAAACATAAATCCTGCCAGAGTACAAAATATACTTCATTTACAAAACCCTTCAAGCACTCGGTTTGCAAATTAATGAGCTTACTGATTCTTAGCAGAATCTTTTGGGTACTGATGCCTCATTATTTTCCTTTGCTCGATTCTCAGTTTTGAAGCAGCCACCATTGCCAAATTGCTACACGTGCTACAAGTGGACATGTCAGTATCCCTAGGGAGCATGTTTGATACTTACCAGCAATAACAATACAGGAAATCCTGACAAATGTGTTATGTCCCAATGTAGACACTCCCTTACATTGCAGACTATGGTACAAAAGGAAGACGAGGTCACCCAGCTTCAACGTATATGAACCAGAGCATTTTATCAACCTGCACAAGCAGTAGTCCACCATATAACTTTATGGTGCTGTGTGGCATTGCACTTCTAATCAATGCTAATCTACTTTGAGGGACGATCATTAGATTCTCCGTTTTACTCAGTGTATCTTTATAGGGTATACATTGAGAATCTTGTTAATTCCGCACTTCCAGAGTGACAGAGATTAGTTTACAGATACAGCGCGGAAATGGGCCCTTCAGCCCGCCGAATCCACACTTACGTTCATACCAGGCCAATCAACCTACAAACCCGTACGTTTTTGGAGTGTGGGAGGAAACCGACGATCTCGGAGAAAAACCCACGCAGGTCATGGGGAGAACATGCAAACTCTGCACACAACGCACCCATAGTCAGGATCTGGCGCTGTAAGTCAGTGGCTCTACCGCTGCGCCACCGTGCCACAAACAGAGTCAGAGCACACTTCAACAAATATCTTTATTCCATGTTATAGGAAAGATATTGTCAAGCTTGAAAGGGTTCAGAGAAGATTTACGAGGATGTTGCCAGGACTAGAGGGTCTGAGCTATAGGGAGAGGTTAAGTAGGCTGGGTCTCTACTCCTTGGAGCGCAGGAGGATGAGGGGAGATCTTATAGAGGTGTAAAAAATCATGAGAGGAATAGTTCAGGTAGATGCTTAGAATCTTTTGCCCAGAGTAGGGGAATTGAGAACCAGAGGAATTTGCGGGGTAACCTTTTCACACAAAGGGTGGTGGGTGTATGGAACAAGCTGCCAGAGGAGGTAGTTGCAGCAGGGACTATCCCAACATTTAAGAACCAGTTGGACAGGTACATGGATAGGACAGGTTTGGAGGGATATGGACCAAGCGCAGGCAGGTGAAACCAGTGTAGCTGGGACATGTTAGTCGGTGTGGGCAAGTTGGGGCGAAGGGCCTGTTTCCACACTGTATCACTCTATGACTATGACTTTCTATCTGATGACATGAGATGTTTGAATGTCATGGAACTCGTGAGTTAGGCATTGATGATCTGTTAAGACCAACCAAGTTCTGGAGGATGATTGCAAAAAAGAGTAAAGAGTATTTAATCGCATAGCCATAGACAACAACAAAATTGATTTCTTACTTGCTGCAGTTAGGTGAGAATGAGTGGAGGCAATGAGACTCAACAAGATGTTGGTACAACTTGGGTGAAGGGAGGGATGGTGAGAGAGGGAATGCAGGGGTTACTTGAAGTTAGAGAAATCAATGTTCATACCACTGTGTTGTAAGCTGCCCAAGCGAAATATGAGATGTTGTTCCTCCAATTTGCATTTAGCCTCACTCTGACAATGGAGGAGGCCCAGGACAGAAAGGTCAGTGTGGGAATGGGAAGGGGAATTAAAGTGTTTGGCAACCGGGAGGTAAGGTAGGTCCAGGCGGACTGAGCTATCAATGATGTAGCAAAGCTAGTTATACACAGAGTTTATAATTTTGTATATCTGACGTTAATTCCTACATTGCCGGAGAAGGCAATTTACACACACTACACGTTCTTCTACTCTCTATTATCTTTCTCTCTCTCATTTCTTAAAAAAAAATTAAATGAAGTTGTACATAGAATGTATCATGTCAACATATTGGCACCTGAAAAAAGGTACCACTGTATTGTACTTACTTCTAATAAATAAAATAATTAAACAAAAAAAATAAATTAAAAAATCCTACATTGCCGGAGAAGGCGTTTGGAAAACTTGGTACTGCAGAATAAATGGGACCAGAATAAATGGGACCATCCTGACTAGTGGCAATGCGGTGCCAATTACATGATGATTGTGCATTAGCTGCCTTACGCTGGGTAGAAAATTGAACCATGAAGGAAGAAATAACTGATTCCCGTTTGATGGAGTTTTGCTGCTTGTGCAGTGAGTTAGCCTTCTTGGGTTTTTTTCATTGTTGCTGAGTGAAAGCTGTTTTCAATGTAGTTGATCGCATGTCAGCGAGTCTTTCGACAAACAAAAATGTTTCTTGCAAAAGCTGGCATCAAACTAGCCTGTATGTCTCTCGTTAGTCTCAGTGCTGGAACTTGGCTGACTTTCAGGTTTCCTCAGACTTTAATTATCAGCCGAATTGGTTCTTAATGACATCGATGATAATCATTAGTGCAAGCTATCCACCTGCACAGCAAATGCAAACAGCTGCTAATTCTATCCAAACACTATCACATATAAGAACATTCAACTCTGAAACATTCCCATGTTTTTATTTATTAAAGTCTGTCAAAATATTTCTCTGATCCTCCAATGTCATTTTAGTTTTAGTTTAATTTAGTTTAGTTTCGAAATACAGTGCAGAAACAGGCCCACCAAGTCTGCGCCGACCAGCGATCACAGCACATTAACACTACCCTACACACACCAGGGACAATTAACATGTTTTAATACCAAGCCAATTAACCTACAAACCTGCACGTCTTTGGAGTGTGGGAGGAAACCGAAGATCTCGGAGAAAACCCACACAGGTCACGGGGAAAACGTACAAACTGTACAGACAGCACCCGTAGCAAGGATCGAACCTGGGTCTCTGGCGATGTCAGGCAGTAGCTCTACCGCTATGCCACTGTCCCAACCACTATAATTTTCTATTATGGTATTCTGGTAAAAGGTTACCAATACTGATGGGAAAGGAAAAGTTTTTATATAGTTTATAGGTTGGTAACAGTGGACAGATTAAAGTGCATGAGGTTCATGAACTAGTTTGAGATTCAGTGAGAAGTAGAACCTGTAATAGTCCTAAAGGGGCTGTCCCACTTGGGCGACCTAATCCGCGAGTTCTGGCGAGTTTGCCCACGACTCATACTCGCAGCATGGTCGACACGAGGTCCTAGGAGGTCTTTGTGACTCTCCTTCATGCTCGAGAATGGTCCCCGCGTACTCGAGGCGTCAGCTAGGTCGCGGCGTATTTTTCAACATGTTGAAAAACGCCCGCGAGTAAAAAACGGTCGCAATGGAAAAAATCGATTTTTTCTCGTAGGTTTAATCGTAGTAGGTCGGCATGTTAGTCGTAGGTAATCGAGGGTAGTCGAAGGGAATCGAAGGTAGTCGTAGATAGTCTTCATCATAGTCGAAGGGAAGTCGAAGGGAGGTTGAAGGAGGTCGTCTTCACTCTCCACTATTCGGTGTCCAATTTTCCCGAAGTTAGTCGTAGCTAGTAGAAGCTTGTCTTCAACATAGTCGAAGGAGGTCTTTTACATGACATTTTTTCAAGCGCTCCTAAACTCACCAATTAGGTCGCCCAAGTGGGACAGTCTCTTTTGCTGAAATATGTTCAAAGCTTGTTATTTGTAGCACTGACAGTTCTACGGTTTATTTTTATCAGTTCCTCTGGCGCATTTCCAAAAATAATTATTTATAAGACACAGGCAAAATCCCCATGACAATCAACAACATAAACTGAGTTCTCCACCACGAGTATCCCGAGTATGTCATGACCAGTCACTTAAACACTGACTAGGGGAGTAGGTTAGAATCTGGATATGCTGTGATACGCAAGTGATTCAACTCCCCACTGCCCACAGACAGGCTGGAGATTGATGAGGATCAATGGCATTGTTCCAGTGCTGGGGTTTATCCCACATTGCTTCGTTATAATAAGGCGCGAGCAGTTTGCTGGAGTACTTTCCGCTTGACTGCATGAATGCAGCTGGAGCAAACCCCCAGCAGCCCACAATCATTCCAAACACAGAATCCATTTGATTAGCGATCCTTCACCACCCTGATGGATTCACCCTTCCTTCATGCACATCATGGCTGCAATGTGCACTATCCTGTTCTGCACTCCAGTAACTCACAAAGATGTCTTTGACAGCATCTCTCAAATTTGCAAACTTCACTGCCGACGTTAAGGGCAGCTGCAGACATATCTTCACACTAAGTGCAGTGGATATGTGTGGTGGTGGTGGTTGAAGCAGGTAGAGCAACACGATTTAAAGGACATTTGGACAGGTCTATGGATAGGAAAGGTTTAGAGGGATGTAGAAATGGGACTACCTTGAATGGGGCATCTTGGTTGGCTTGGACAAGTTGGGACGAAGGGCCTGTTTCTGTGCTGTATCATTGATCACTCAGCTTTACACCAGCCACATATATTGCATCCACATTGTCCTGGGCCTCCTCCATTGTCAGAGTGGGGCCACACGCAAATTGGGGGAACAGCACCTCGTTTTTCGCTTGGGCACCTTACAACCCAGTGGTATGAACATTGATTTCTTTAACTTCAAGAAACCCTTGCAACCCCCCTCTCTCTCCATCCCTCCCCCACTCTAGTTGTCGTACTAGTTTCACTGTCGTCCTGCTGAGTCTCACTGTCTGTGTAACTCGTTATCACCTACCTCACAGCCAGCAATGGACCTTTGTGGGCTCCACCTTTCCTTGATCACCATTACTTTTTGCATATCTTTCATTCATTTGTCCTAAGTACCTCCTATAGCTCTCGGTTCCCGTTCCCCTGAGTCTCAGTCTGAAGAAGGGTCTCGACAAGAAACATCACCCATTCCTTCTCTCAGGGATGCTGCCTGACCAGCTAAATTACTCCAGCTTTTTGTGTCTGTCTTTGGTTCAAAGCAGCACCTGCAGTTGCTTCCCACACATCTATTGTATCTATAGTGGCTTCATTCACTGTATGAATGTAATGAATTTTGTGTGGGGTTGTAGAAAAGTAATGTCGATTCCTCTTAGTGTTTTTAATTAGCTTATATAAATTGAATACATTTAGTAAAAAATTATTTTTTAATTTTGTAAATTTTATTATTACTACTTAATTATTGACGTTTTCAGCTGTTTTTAAATGATTAATGATTAGAAGCATTTAGAAGCAGTGAAAGGCTTTTGGACAGCATTAGGTCTGAAGCTCATTGGAATGATCTGGGGATTGGGACTAACCTATAACCTGTGGTCCTCTCTGCATCCTGGAACCACCCCAACAGTGACGTCAACAACTGCACGCCCAGGAGTAATCTGAGATAGATTTAAAAAAAAATGCTGAAGAAACTCAGCGGGACAGGCAGCATCTCTGGATAGAAGGAGAGATATTACCTGAGTATTGAGTAGCACAGGCCAGATCCAGCAATCCACCCCAATGAGGAGAGAAGCCAAATATCTTCATCAGAAAGACACCTACTAGGGTAAAGTGCAAAATAAGAATGAAAAAATGGAAATTTACCACGTCCAATTGAAAATTACGCGTAGAATCAAATGAGGGTAAAACAGTAAAAACCGCCCCTTCCAGCACCCGCTGTCAATAACGGTGGCGGGGAGAACAAAAAGCTGAAGGAGCGGAGTGTGTTGAGCAGCTTGCGGAGAGTAAGCAGCGTGCGGACTGCTTCTGTGGAGTCCAGCCGGAAGCTGCTGAGTTGAACCAGAAGCCTCTGGGAGAAGCCAGAGTGGGACTGGGATCTGCTGCATGAGGCTGAAAGCTGAAGGTGCAGAGTGAGCAGAGTGTGAGCTGCGTCTGCTGCGACCCTTCCCCCACACACCCCTTCCCCCCCCCCCCTCTTCCCCCTCCCTCTCCCCTCCCTCCCTCCCTCTCCCCCCCCCTCCCCCCTCCCCATAATTCCCATACCCCCCCTCCTCCACACCCCCTCCCCTGAGTGGTGGAATATTGCTTTGGGGGAATGGGTTGCATTGGGGGAACGGGTGAGTGGTGGAATATTGCTTTGGGGGAATGGGTTGCATTGGGGAATGGGTGAGTGGTGGAATATTGCTTTGGGGGAATGGGTTGCATTGGGGGAACGGGTGAGTGGTGGAATATTGCTTTGGGGGAATGGGTTGCATTGGGCTAACGGGTGAGTGGTGGAATATTGCTTTGGGGGAATGGGTTGCATTGGGGGAACGGGTGATTGCATTTGGGGGAATGGGTTGCATTGGGGAATGGGTGAGTGGTGGAATATTGTTTTGGGGGAATGGGTTGCATTGGGGAGGACTAGGCCTCCCATGTGACTGGGACACAACATGTAGACTCGTCTAGTGTTTTCTTTTTAAAAAGATTAAACCTTTTTGCTGCTGATCCACCAACTACTTAAAGCTGCCCATCCTTTTGTTTAAATAGCCTCACCTCATCATATTACCACATCTTTCTTCAGCTTCCCAAATCACCAAGAACTCCTTCATCTTCTGATGCCTGGCCACCTACCAGTGGTAGGTGTGGAATTAGCTGCTCAAGGTTGCAGTCTCTGGAATTTACTTACCCAAGTGTTTTGCAACTAACAAAGTGTGTGCATCTGCCCCAATATATCTGTAATGGCTCAACGTCAAAATGTTGGCCGCTAATGATTCCAGAGCCGGGGTTCCCAGCCTTTTTCGTCCATTTGCCCCTGGCAACTTTAATAGCACATAACAATGTTATTCCACTTATTTATGAACAACTAATGATGACCAGATACTGGTACACCAGAACCAAACAGTCAGTCAATGTGAAAAAATATGTACAAATCCAGAATCAACAAATGTACCCCCTGGGTTATCGAAATTTACCCCAGGTTGGGAACCCTTGTTCTAGAGCATCCCTTGTATGTATAGAAAGTTCATAAGTTTATGTAATAGGAGCAGAATTAGGCCATTCGGCCAATCATGTCTACTCCACCATTTCAGCCTGGCTGATCTATCTCTCCCTCCTAAAACCATTCTCCTGCCTTCTCCCCATAACCCATGACACCCGTACTAATCAAGAATCTATCTATCTCTGCAGTAAAAAATATCCATTGACTTGGGCTCCTCAGCCTTCTGTGGCAATTAATTCCACAGATTCACCACCCTCTGTCTAAAGAAATTCCTCCACATCTCCTTCCTAAAGGATTAGAGGCTACGACCTCTGGTCCTACACTCTCCCACTAGTGGAAGCATCCTCTAGTTATATTACAAGTACCCTATCAATTTAAGATGGTGTTTCTTTTGACTGAGCAAAAATAACACAAAGGAGTAGAGTGTAAAGACTTCAAGCATCCGTAGATGAAGAAGTTACATTTCAAATAGTTGAATGATATAATGTGTAAAATGAATATTTAAACATAGCACCAACAGCATTTGAAGCTGATGATATGAGCTGTGTATTATACGGTTTTATGTGTGGTAGCTGTTTTATGCGGTGCATGCTAGTGTTTAGTTTAGTTTAGTTGAGAGATACAGCACGGAAACAAGCCCTTCCGCGCCGGCCAACGATTCCCGCACATTAACACTACCCTACACACACATTCATACAAAACCAATTAACTTGCAAACCTGTACGTGTTTGGAGTGTGGGTGGAAACGGAAGATCTCGGAGAGAACCCACGCAGTATCGGGGAGAATGTACAGACAGCACCCGTAGTCAGGCACTGCAAGGCAGCAATTCTACCGCTACGCCACCATGCTGCTAGAGATACGGTTGGAACAATTGAACAATTATTTGCAGACTGCAGCAGAGCAGAGCAAGTAGTGCAGGGAGACTACAGTGCTGGGGTTTTTGCCTGATTCGTCTTGTTTTAAATGATTTCACAATGTCCTCTTCCACAAAGCGATCACTGAAATCGGTTCATTAACATAGCATAAGATGGCGGACATTTGACTGTACAAGTTCATGCATAGTCTCTTAAATGGAAGGGGCTCATAAGTTGACTGACCTTTTCTAATGGCCTCATGCTCCGGCAGAAAATAACATCTTTTTTATGCATGCAGGGAGATATTCCAAATACACTCCAGGCTTTTTTTGTATTACTTTATCAAAATTCATTAAAGTGGTAATTGATTAAGAGTCTAGGTCCTGGCCACGAACAATGATAGCTTCCTTGCACGACCTAATTCTGTTGGGCCCCAGAAGTCTTTCTTTTTCGCTCAGTGACGGTAGGTTTCGCATTGTGTACATTCAGTTTTGTTTCAGTTTGAGTTTATTGTCACGTGTGCCGAGGCACAGTGAAAAGCTTTTGTTGCGTGCTATCCAGTCGGCAGAAAGACAATGCATGATTACAATCGATCCATTTACAGTGTATAGATACATGATGAGAGAATAACGTTTGGTGCTAGGTAAAGCCAGCAAAGTTCGACCAAAGATAGTCCGAGGGTCACCAAAGAGGTAGAGAGTAGTTCAGCACTGCTCTCTGGTTGTTGGTGGGATGATTCAGTTGCCTGATAACAGCTGGGAAGAAACTGTCCCTGAATCTGGAGGTGTGCTTTTTCACACTTCTATACCTTTTGCCCGATAGAAACATAAAAAAAAACATAGAAACATGGAAAAATAGGACATTAGGCCCTTCGAGTCAATAAGATCATGGCTGATCATCTAAAATCATTACCCCGTTCCTGCTTTCCCCCCATATCCCTTGATTCCTATAGTCCTAAGAGCTTAATCTAACTCCCTCTTGAAAACATCAGTGAATTGGCCTCAACTGCCTTCTGTGGCAGAGATTTCCACAGATTCACAACTCTCTGGGTGAAGAGGTTTTTCCTCATCTCAGTCCTAAATGGTCAACCCCTTATTCTAAAACTGTGACCCTTGGTTCTCAACATCGGGAACATTTTTCCTGCATTTAGCCTGTCCTATCCTTAAGAATTTTATATGTTTCTATAAGATCCCCTACCATCTGTCTAAATTCCAGTGAATACGATCCAATCTTTCATCACATGTCAGTCCTGCCATCCCGGGAATTAACCTGGTGAACCTATGCTGCACTCCCTCAATAGCAATAATGTCCTTCCCCAAATTATGAGACCAAAATTGCGCACAATACTCCAGGTGTGGTCTCACCAGGGCCCTGAACAACTGCAGTAGGACCTCCTTGCTCCAAAACTCAAATCCTTTTACAATGAAGGCCAACATACCATTAGCTTTCTTCACTGCCTGCTGTACCTGCATGCTTACTTTCAGTGGCTGATGTACAAGCACAGCCAGGTCTCATGGCACCTCCCCTTTCCCTAATCTGACACCATTCAGATAATAATCTGCCTTTCTATTCTTGACACCAAAGTGGATAACCTCACATTTATTCACATTATACTGCATCTGCCCACTCGCCCAACCTACCCAAGTCACCCTGCAGCCTCCTAGCATCCTCATCGCAGCTCACACTTCCACGCAGCTTTGTGTCATCTGCAAACTTGGAGATGTCACATTTAATTCCCTCGCCTAAATCATTAATATATTTTTCTAAATAACTGTGGTCCCAGCACAGAGCCTTGCGGCAGCCCACTAGTCACTGCCTGTCATTCTGAAAAGGACCCGTTAATTCCTACTCTTTGCTTCCTGTCTGCCAACCGATTCTCTATCCATGTCTATACCCTATCCCCAATACCATGTGCTCTCATCTCTTGTGTGGGACCTGGTCAAAGGTTTTTTGAAAGTCCAGATACACCACATCCACTGGCTCTCCCTTATCCATTCTACTTGTTACATCCTCAAAAAATTCCAGAAGATTATTCAAGCATGTTTTTCCCTTCATAAATCCATTCCGACTTTGACCCTGTCACTGATTTCCAAATGCGTGGCTATAACAACTTTAACAATCGACTCAAGCATCTTCCCCACTACCGATGTAAGGCAAACTGGTCTATAATTCCCCGTTTTTTCTCTCCCTCCTTTCTTAAAAAGTGGGGTTACATTGGCTACCCTCCAGTCCACAGGAAGTGATCCTGAGTCGAGAGAACACCTATGAGAGAGAAGCGAGTGTCACCAAACTTCTGAATTCTCTGGCGTGGAACCCTCTCCAAGACAGACGTGAAGCTCACCGTTTGACCTGATTTTACAAAATGTTAAATGGTCAGCTCGACATAGACTACAAGACATTCACCAAACCCAAACCAATTAGGAGCAGACGAGGGCATTCGATCCAATTTGTGATCCCAGCTACAAAGACAGACGTGTACAGCAATTTGTTCTTCCCCCACACAATTAAAGCATGGAATAATCTCCACCCTACTATAGTTACCCAACCAGATGCAACTAAATTTAAAGTAGCTCTTTCTTCCCGTTTCTTGCTTAAGCCCTCCCTTCACCACCTCCAGTTTAAATTCCATTTGGAATATTTTGGAGGACCAAGAAACCAAGAACCAAGAACCAAGACCATTGGAAAATGATCACCAATGCATCCACAAATCCTAGAGCCACCTCCTTGAGTACTCTGTGATGCAGACCACCAGGCCCTGATGATCATCTGCCTTCAGTCCCAACAGTTTACCTAACACCATTTCCTGACTAATGTGGATTTCCTTCATTTCCTCTCTGCCACTAGATGCTCGGTCCCCTAGTATTTCTGGGAGATTGTTTCTGACTTCCTTAGTGAAGACAGAACCAAAGTACTTGTTTAACTGTTCTGCCATTTCTTTGCTTCCCATTATAAATTAATATCTGTCTCTGATTGGAATATCTGTCTCTGATTGTCTCTGACCTACATTTGTCTTCATTAATCATTTGCCATTTACATATCCAAAGAGGCTTTTAGAATCAGTTTTTATATTCCCCACAAGCTTTCTTTTATGCTCTTTTTACCCCCTCTTAATTAACGATGGGAGTGTGGAGAAGATGGAGTGGCCAGGGTGCGACTCGTCCTTGATTATGCTGCTGGCCTTGCGAAGGCAATGTGAGGTATAAATGGAGTCAATGGAAGGGAGGTTGGTTTGTGTGATGGTCTGGGCTGCGGCCACAAGTCGCTGCGAGTTTGTGATTCTCCGGCTGACACTGATACATAGAATGAAGGAATCATTTGGAGAAGCAAATCGTTGTGGATTTTGAAAATCTGAAATAAAAATGGAAAATGTAGGAAGTGTGTTCAGCAGTTCAGGTGAGCACTAATGAAAGGGGGAACAAGGATAATGTTTCCGATTCTTGAAAGGTGACCAATCTGAAATGTTAGTTCCATTTCTGTCTCTAAAGATGCCTCCGCACCCATTTGAGTGTTTCCTGCAATTTCTATCCTGCATCGGCGAGACCAAACGTAGACTGGTCGATCATTTCACTGAACACCTTTGCTCTGTCTACCTGGGTCTACTTGATCTCCCGGCAATTAGACCAGCTTCAAGGTCTCCCTTGTTGAGTCTCATTGTCTGTAACTTGCTCTCACCTAGCCCACAGCTAACAATGGCCTGTTTCCTTTATCTTCGTTAAATTTCTGCACATCTTTCATGCATTTGTTCTGTATCTCACTACATCACCGTCTATATCTCTCGTTTTCCTTTCCATATAACCATATAACAATTACAGCACGGAAACAGGCCATCTCGGCCCTACAAGTCCGTGCCGAACAACTTTTTTTTTCCCTTAGTCCCACCTGCCTGCACTCATACCATAACCCTCCATTCCATTCTCATCCATATGCCTATCCAATTTATTTTTAAATGATACCAACGAACCTGCCTCCACCACTTCCACTGGAAGCTCAGTCCACACCGCTACCACTCTCTGAGTAAAGAAGTTCCCCCTCATGTTACCCCTAAACCTCTGTCCCTTAATTCTGAGGTTATGTCCTCTTGTTTGAATCTTCCCTATTCTCAAAGGGAAAAGCTTGTCCACATCAACTCTGTCTATCCCTCTCGCCTTTCTACCTTTCCCCTGACTCTCAGTCTGAAGAAGGGTCTCGACCCGAAACGTCACCACTTCCTTTTCTCCAGAGATGCTGTCTGACTCGCTGAGTTTTTCCAGCTTTTTGTGCCTCTTTTCGATTGTAAATTGATATCAAGAAGTTGGAATTAAAATTGGGTGAGGCTTGTATGTCCCAAGAGGAACATTTGTGCATGTTAAAGGGCCAGTCCCACTTGGGCGTCATTTGCACGTCATGCAGGTGGCGCGCGAAGATTTTATGAACTCCAAAATCCTGGGGCGCCGCACGTGACCGTGCATCACTGCCTACGCCACCACGACTCACCACACGCCATGCACACGTCATGACGCAAGCGTAAATGATGTCGCGTAAATGACGTGCAATTAATGCACAAGTGGGACAGGCTCTTAAGTTGGACGGAACAAAAGCAGGACTGATAAATTTCTGGATTGTCTGGGTTCTACCGTTTGCATGTTCTCCCTTTGAGAAATATCTGTGAAAAAAATCTATAACTCTTCCCTGAGACAGATCTTAAACAAGCAATCACTTGCTATACCTACCTTTCTATGTGCATCAATCTTGCAGCTGTTTTTTTTAACCAACTGATAATTGCAGCTCATTATGCTGTTACTTACTTAATTGTCCCTATTTACAACTGTTGATGACAGGCAGGGGATTCCTAATAGCGTTGTATTAACGTATATGAAAATGTTCAAGATTTCATCATCAGCAATAATTAAATAATGTGAGGCTGAATGATAATTCTTTCATTATTTTATTTCTTTCATTTGCAAAGCATTGCTCCCGACCCCCCACCTCCATCTCTGTACCAACCTCCCCTCATCCCAAACTATGTCATTGAGATTACTTGAAAGAAATGTTAGGAAGGTGCAAATTACGTAAATGTTAATCAACTGGACTGGTCCATCTTGGGTATGTGACCGCAGAATAGCAATATTACAAAGGTTTATACAGTTAAAGCTGTGAATTGTGTATTGGAAGGAACTACAGATGCTGGTTTAAACCGAAGATAGACACAAAAAACTGGAGTAACTCAGCGGGACAGGTAGCATCTCTGGAGAGAAGGAATGGGTGACGTTTCAGTTCGAGACCTTTCTCCTTCCACTTCTGAAGAAGGGTCTCGACCCAAAACGTCACCTATTCCTTTTCTGTTCCCCAGAGATGCTGTCTGACCCGCTGAGTTATTCCAGCTTTTTGTGTAAAGCTGTGAATTAGCCTCTTTCTTTGAGAAAAAAATATCTTCCAAAAGGAATAACATTTGGAATGTTGTGAAACTTGCGGGAAAAACATTTAAATGGCAATTATGGGAGGCAGAGACATTGAAATGCCATCATTGCCATGGTTACATTTAATTTGCAGCTGGGATTGGCTTTCAGGTTATGGGTACGTTTTCAATTGGCGGATTTTCCTACTTTTGGACCATTGATATCCATGAGCCCTTTGAGTTGTTTCATTGTCGGGCGCTAACTGGAGCACAATTCGTATAATCGGTGGCTTCACATAAAATCTTAAAACACATATGGACGTCATGGTGGCACAGCGGTAGAGTTGCTGCCTCACAGCACTTGCAAGCACCGCAGACCCGGGTTCGATCCCGGCTCCGGGTGCTTGTCCGTACGGGGTGTGTACGTTCTCCCCGTGACCACGTGGGTTTTCTCCGAGATCTTCGGTTTCCTCCCACACTCCAAAGACGTACAGGTTTGTAGGTAAATTGGCTTGGTATAAATGTAAATTGTCCCCAGTGTGTGTGTGTAGGATGGTGTTAATATGCGGGGGATAGCTGGTCGGCGCGTTCTCGGTGGGCCGAAGGGCCTGTTTCCGTGTTTTATCTCTAAATTAAACTAAACTAAAGATACAACCTAAAGCAACAGTTGCAACCTGTTCTAGCTAGCCCGCATCATGTTTACTGCTTTGTAGAAACGTGACAGGAATAAGTCCCTCTTGGATGACAAGAGCCTTTAACTCCCTGGCCCGACTTCATAGATTCGAGTGCCACAATTATAGAATTTTTCCATAGTCTTTGTGTTTCCGTCAGCACCTGGATCCCCCACTGACAACTTCATTTGAATGCCATTGTGCAGGTTTAAAACTATTAGCAGCAATGTCTGACCTTTATCCCGCAGAGCACGGCACCCTGTGGAGGCGAATAACTCAGGGAAAAAAAGCAAAGAATAAGATCAAAAAGGTAGTAAAATGTCAAGTGACTGTGCCACATTTAAATTATTAAGTGAAGCTTTCTGACACTGTTTGAATAATAGCAGGGGAAGCCAATAAATGCTGCTTCTCTTCCTGTTTACTTTCAAGTCTTTTTGAATTATTTGGTGATATTTACAGCAATCCGTTTGGTTGATAATAATAGGCTGGTTTCAAGCATTTTTCGGTGTCTGCAGAAGCTATGCAGCGTTAGCACTGCGGAACCAGCTCACGGACAATGCACCCTCGAGCAACTCTCACTGCCCCTGTTACTGTTCACCGTTTAATGAATGCTATTTTCAACTTCTTCCCGTCAGATAATCCTGAGTGACTACCAGCGCAGTTTGTAAACGTAGGTGGAACAAAACAAGCAGAAAACCCCGCCCGTCTATCCTCTTCAGCAGAACGTAAAGGGTTTGGGCTGGGTGGGTAAAAAGCCAGTCTGAAATTTGGTTCATGAGTATCAAAAATCTTTAGATGCTGTGGGTCTGGAGTAAAAACAGGAACTGCTGGAGACATTGGGCTGGTCAGGTAATAGCTGTAAAGATAGATTTTTTTTTTCTCTTTTTCTCTCTGTCAGAACTGAATGAGAGTATTAGTTTTAAGTGCAGAGTGAATGTGGAAGGACAAAGGGAGTATATGTGATAGGCCGACAAATTAGTATTGCTGGGGCAACACTGGGCTCAACCTATCAGAGATATTCCCTTTGCCCTATCCTTCCCTCCTGTATCATAGAAACACTGAACATAGGTACAGGAGTAGGTGCCCTTTCAGCCAACAACTCACTGGGTGAAAATCATCTCTGTGCATAACATTGACTTATTTTCTCACATTCCCAGTTCTCATGAAGGGTCTATGTGCTGAGACGTCAGCTCTGCTTTTCATTCCGCAAATGTTGCCTGGCAGTGGAATACGTCACATGATCATAAGGTCATAAGTGTAAGGAGCAGAATTAGGCTATTCGGCCCATCAGGCCTACTCCGCCATTCAATCATGCCTGATCTATCTCTCCCTTCTAACACCTTTCTACTGCCTTTTCCCCATAACCTCTGTCACCTGTCTTCCCAAACCCCTCCCCAACACTGAGACCCTACCTTTGTCCCACCACTCTCTTTCTCTCTGTGCTCTCTAATGCCAACCGAATATCTCTTCCCATTACATATTATGAGGTATTGTGTGTAGATTGATGATAAAAAAAAATGACTAATCAATTTTAGAATAAGACTGTAATGTAACAAAATGTGTATAAAGTGAAGGGTCTGAATACTTTCTCAAGTCCAGCCGCAAAGCTCTGTCAGGTGGATGGGGAGGTCGATGCACGGCTTCTATTTTCAGATTCCTCCAGACATTCGAATCGGGTTCAAGTCCAGGCTAGTGGCCGGGCCACGTATACGGACATTCACAGCTTGTCCACAAAAGCATTCTCTCTGCACTGTATCTTAGGGAAGATATCTGTCGTCGAGTAACTCAGCAGGACAGATGGAATGGGTGACGTTTCGGGCCGAGGCTCTTCTAGGATGTAAAATGCATTGAGAAGTAAAGTGGCTAACAAAATAATGTCTGCAGTTATTATATAAAATAGAAAAAGACCTAGAAGAAAGATCTCAACCCAAAACGGCACCCATTCCATCTATTCAGAGATGCTGCCAGTCCCACTGAGCTACTCCAGCATTTTGTGTCTATCTGTCTATCTGTAAACATTAAAGATCAAATTTCAATGTGCTGTTGGCAATGCACTATTGACTTAAAAGAGAAACTGACCCTTCATTTTCTAATTGCTGACAGTCCAAAAGTGTATTCTAGTTATTTTTGGCCTCTTTAATAAGCAGAACTGCTGGAACCAGAAATTGTGCACAGTCACCCCACTGTTACACACGGGATAATAGATGGCTAGCACTAAGTTACAAGATAGTAATTCAATCAAGCAGTCCCAATGACATCATAAACCATGAGAGCAAAGCTCAACCAATTTTATGAAGGTCAGCAAAAAGGCAGAAATTGAATTACAATTTTAACCAGGCCAGAAGCTACTTGTTATCACATATAACATATTGCGAATTGATTTTAGTAATTAAACTTGTTTTTGTTTTGTGTTCATGTGGAACTGAAATTAGTGAAAAAGATGCTGCATATTTTCACTTAATGATATTAACGAAGTGGTCACAGCAATTCTTTCCCAATTTTACTTGGTCAAAAAAATGCTTTTATCCCCAATGGAATGTAGACGTGGAATTTTGAAGTATTGACTAAATAGCTACATCATTTTGATAAGATGTTTCATGTTCAGGCAACGTTTTTTGGAATGAATGACTTGGATGTTTCGATAAGCTGTTGTCAGTTTGGCCAAGGTTTGGCAGTGTGTGTATGGAGATGAACATCAGACATGCCAGGCTGCAGACGGTCGGTTTGGCATCAGTTTAAGGTCACTGTCACTGAGACCTATGCAGTCTATTAGCAGTGTGTTTGTCCCAGATCAATTAGAAGTGAGTTCCAAAGAAAGATGGAGCTGGCGAGTGGAAGATTTTGCCTTGTAGTGTGAATGGCAAGACGGAATGGAGAACCCATCGAAGGCCAGAGTCGAAGAGGGGTCATAAGGCTTTTGGAATCAAATCCTTAAGAGGATTTTCAACAATGTGAGCAATTCAAATCAGGGTACAGAGAGCCATTGTAAATAAAAAATTAAGCAATGAAGATAACAGCAAGAGGGTACGTGAATAACTTCATTGTCAACAATGCTGCATCCCAATAAGGCTGTGTAAGATAGACACAAAAAGCTGGAGTAACTCAGCGGGACGGGCAGCATCTCTGGAGAGAAGGAATGAAGAAGGGTCTCGACCCGAAACGTCACCCATTCCTGCTCTCCCGAGATGCTGCCTGTCCCGCTGAGTTACTCCGGGTTTTTGTGTCCATCTTCGGTTTAAACCAGCACCTGCAGTTCCTTCTGACACGAGGCTGTGTAAGATATGTACCTGAAAATCCATGCGGGGAAAAGTGCCGGACAGATGAATACCCCTGCGTCATTGTCTACCCAATTCAGCTTTCGCCATAACAATAACCTAACCATACAGGGGAGATGCTAAGCAAGTTGTGGGTCCCACCATTGCATGTCAGACCATTTCAGGGGCAGTGATTCAGACCTCCAGCACTCCAGTGATGAAGGCACATTTTCTTTATCTCCTGCCTAATTCTACCTATTCCTCTGCATCTGTGCTGCCTGGTTTTGGGCCTTACCGTTAATGGAAATAGCTAAATACTATTTACTCCATCTGGACGCATTATAATTTTACACACTTCATTAGGTTTCACCTCACCTCCTCACTCTAACAAAAAGTACTCCAGCTATGCAGGCGTACCTCATAAATAACAATATGCACTTCTGGCAGCACCCATGTAACTCTCTGCTGCACTCTCTCCAGCACTCTGACATTTTTCTTACAGTGCGGAGGCCAGAACTGCGCCTCGTACACGAGCTATTACCTTACTATTGTAATCAGTTAGACGCAAATTGCTGGAGGAACTCTCTGGAGAGGAGGAATAGGTGACGTTTCGGGTTGAAACCCTTCTTCAGATACGAAGAAGGGTCTCGACCCGAAACCTCACCCGTGTCTGCTCTCCAGAGATGCTGCCTGTCCCGCTGAGTTTCTCTAGTATTTTTGTGT